>NW_027100228.1:0-65234 GCF_031753505.1 Anomalospiza imberbis
GAGCACCGGGCTTCTGGGCGCTGTGAAGGCAATTGCCAAAACCAGGCAGCTGCTCCTTCCCAAGCACAGGCAGCTGCCTATGTTCTTGCTTGTCGACAAACTCACCGCTGCCCTTCTTTTCAGCAGCTGCCACCGTCTTCTGTGCATCTCGCAGCCTCTGGCGACGAGCAAGACTTGCCAAGGTGGGACGCATCAGGACCAAGTCAAAACGCAGGCAAGTTGTCCTGGAACGCTTTCCATTCGCTTGCCGAGAGTGAATTCAAGAGGCAGGAGAGCGGCAGCCACCGTCCTCCAGCAGTCGGAAGGCTTGGCACACAAGCCCGCTTCTTTGCGGCTTCGTTCTTCGCCTCTTCCAAGCAACCGCGATCTCTGCTTCTCGGAGGCGAAGAAGCGGCTAATTCGCGCACAGCTCAGTAGAGCGCCAGCGCAGCGCTCCGGAGCGCCGCTTCAAGCCGAAAGACGCCGGGAAGCGGCACTTTCCTCCGGATAGCTCCGGAGCCGCGCTTCTGCTTCTCTAGTCATCTCTAGCTTAGCGAAAAGCTTTCCCACTCCATTTGGCAAGGGGAGAGCGTACCTGCACTGCACACTAACCGCGGTTTGCAAAGAAAGAGGATTTGCTGCACATTGCAAGGACACGGCTCTTTCCGAGGCAATCTGCAACCTGCTGTCAGATGGAAGTGCTCTCTGCCCTCTCCTGCCCAGCTCTAGGTACTAGCGGGCACTTTCCAGCCTGGCCGAGGCAAACAACCTCCAGAGATGTCACAGAGCATAAGTGGAGCACAGATGCTCAAAAGCAGCAAAGCTGAAGAGCCTGGCTCAGCTTCACTAGTGTGCAATTGACTGACTGCGAAAAACAAAGCAGCAGAGCACCGGGCTTCTGGGCGCTGTGAAGGCAATTGCCAAAACCAGGCAGCTGCTCCTTCCCAAGCACAGGCAGCTGCCTATGTTCTTGCTTGTCGACAAACTCACCGCTGCCCTTCTTTTCAGCAGCTGCCACCGTCTTCTGTGCATCTCGCAGCCTCTGGCGACGAGCAAGACTTGCCAAGGTGGGACGCATCAGGACCAAGTCAAAACCCAGGCAAGTTGTCCTGGAACGCTTTCCATTCGCTTGCCGAGAGTGAATTCAAGAGGCAGGAGAGCGGCAGCCACCGTCCTCCGGCAGTCGGAAGGCTTGGCACACAAGCCCGCTTCTTTGCGGCTTCGTTCTTCGCCTCTTCCAAGCAACCGCGATCTCTGCTTCTCGGAGGCGAAGAAGCGGCTAATTCGCGCACAGCTCAGTAGAGCGGCAGCGGAGCGCTCCGGAGCGCCGCTTCAAGCCGAAAGACGCCGGGAAGCGGCACTTTCCTCCGGATAGCTCCGGAGCCGCGCTTCTGCTTCTCTAGTCATCTCTAGCTTAGCGAAAAGCTTTCCCACTCCATTTGGCAAGGGGAGAGCGTACCTGCACTGCACACTAACCGCGGTTTGCAAAGAAAGAGGATTTGCTGCACATTCCAAGGACACGGCTCTTTCCGAGGCAATCTGCAACCTGCTGTCAGATGGAAGTGCTCTCTGCCCTCTCCTGCCCAGCTCTAGGTACTAGCGGGCACTTTCCAGCCTGGGCGAGGCAAACAATCTCGAGAGATTTCACAGAGCATAAGTGGAGCACAGATGCTCAAAAGCAGCAAAGCTGAAGAGCCTGGCTCAACTTCACTAGTGTGCAATTCATTGACTGCGAAAAACAAAGCAGCAGAGCACCGGGCTTCTGGGCGCTGTGAAGGCAATTGCCAAAACCAGGCAGCTGCTCCTTCCCAAGCACAGGCAGCTGCCTATGTTCTTGCTTGTCGACAAACTCACCGCTGCCCTTCTTTTCAGCAGCTGCCACCGTCTTCTGTGCATCTCGCAGCCTCTGGCGACGAGCAAGACTTGCCAAGGTGGGACGCATCAGGACCAAGTCAAAACCCAGGCAAGTTGTCCTGGAACGCTTTCCATTCGCTTGCCGAGAGTGAATTCAAGAGGCAGGAGAGCGGCAGCCACCGTCCTCCGGCAGTCGGAAGGCTTCGCACACAAGCCCGCTTCTTTGCGGCTTCGTTCTTCGCCTCTTCCAAGCAACCGCGATCTCTGCTTCTCGGAGGCGAAGAAGCGGCTAATTCGCGCACAGCTCAGTAGAGCGCCAGCGGAGCGCTCCGGAGCGCCGCTTCAAGCCGAAAGACGCCGGGAAGCGGCACTTTCCTCCGGATAGCTCCGGAGCCGCGCTTCTGCTTCTCTAGTCATCTCTAGCTTAGCGAAAAGCTTTCCCACTCCATTTGGCAAGGGGAGAGCGTACCTGCACTGCACACTAACCGCGGTTTGCAAAGAAAGAGGATTTGCTGCACATTGCAAGGACACGGCTCTTTCCGAGGCAATCTGCAACCTGCTGTCAGATGGAAGTGCTCTCTGCCCTCTCCTGCCCAGCTCTAGGTACTAGCGGGCACTTGCCAGCCTGGGCGAGGCAAACAACCTCCAGAGATGTCACAGAGCATAAGTGGAGCACAGATGCTCAAAAGCAGCAAAGCTGAAGAGCCTGGCTCAGCTTCACTAGTGTGCAATTGACTGACTGCGAAAAACAAAGCAGCAGAGCACCGGGCTTCTGGGCGCTGTGAAGGCAATTGCCAAAACCAGGCAGCTGCTCCTTCCCAAGCACAGGCAGCTGCCTATGTTCTTGCTTGTCGACAAACTCACCGCTGCCCTTCTTTTCAGCAGCTGCCACCGTCTTCTGTGCATCTCGCAGCCTCTGGCGACGAGCAAGACTTGCCAAGGTGGGACGCATCAGGACCAAGTCAAAACGCAGGCAAGTTGTCCTGGAACGCTTTCCATTCGCTTGCCGAGAGTGAATTCAAGAGGCAGGAGAGCGGCAGCCACCGTCCTCCAGCAGTCGGAAGGCTTCGTACACAAGCCCGCTTCTTTGCGGCTTCGTTCTTCGCCTCTTCCAAGCAACCGCGATCTCTGCTTCTCGGAGGCGAAGAAGCGGCTAATTCGCGCACAGCTCAGTAGAGCGGCAGCGCAGCGCTCCGGAGCGCCGCTTCAAGCCGAAAGACGCCGGGAAGCGGCACTTTCCTCCGGATAGCTCCGGAGCCGCGCTTCTGCTTCTCTAGTCATCTCTAGCTTAGCGAAAAGCTTTCCCACTCCATTTGGCAAGGGGAGAGCGTACCTGCACTGCACACTAACCGCGGTTTGCAAAGAAAGAGGATTTGCTGCACATTCCAAGGACACGGCTCTTTCCGAGGCAATCTGCAACCTGCTGTCAGATGGAAGTGCTCTCTGCCCTCTCCTGCCCAGCTCTAGGTACTAGCGGGCACTTTCCAGCCTGGGCGAGGCAAACAACCTCGAGAGATGTCACAGAGCATAAGTGGAGCACAGATGCTCAAAAGCGGCAAAGCTGAAGAGCCTGGCTCAGCTTCACTAGTGTGCAATTGACTGACTGCGAAAAACAAAGCAGCAGAGCACCGGGCTTCTGGGCGCTGTGAAGGCAATTGCCAAAACCAGGCAGCTGCTCCTTCCCAAGCACAGGCAGCTGCCTATGTTCTTGCTTGTCGACAAACTCACCGCTGCCCTTCTTTTCAGCAGCTGCCACCGTCTTCTGTGCATCTCGCAGCCTCTGGCGACGAGCAAGACTTGCCAAGGTGGGAGGCATCAGGACCAAGTCAAAACCCAGGCAAGTTGTCCTGGAACGCTTTCCATTCGCTTGCCGAGAGTGAATTCAAGAGGCAGGAGAGCGGCAGCCACCGTCCTCCAGCAGTCGGAAGGCTTGGCACACAAGCCCGCTTCTTTGCGGCTTCGTTCTTCGCCTCTTCCAAGCAACCGCGATCTCTGCTTCTCGGAGGCGAAGAAGCGGCTAATTCGCGCACAGCTCAGTAGAGCGCCAGCGGAGCGCTCCGGAGCGCCGCTTCAAGCCGAAAGACGCCGGGAAGCGGCACTTTCCTCCGGATAGCTCCGGAGCCGCGCTTCTGCTTCTCTAGTCATCTCTAGCTTAGCGAAAAGCTTTCCCACTCCATTTGGCAAGGGGAGAGCGTACCTGCACTGCACACTAACCGCGGTTTGCAAAGAAAGAGGATTTGCTGCACATTGCAAGGACACGGCTCTTTCCGAGGCAATCTGCAACCTGCTGTCAGATGGAAGTGCTCTCTGCCCTCTCCTGCCCAGCTCTAGGTACTAGCGGGCACTTTCCAGCCTGGGCGAGGCAAACAACCTCGAGAGATGTCACAGAGCATAAGTGGAGCACAGATGCTCAAAAGCAGCAAAGCTGAAGAGCCTGGCTCAACTTCACTAGTGTGCAATTCATTGACTGCGAAAAACAAAGCAGCAGAGCACCGGGCTTCTGGGCGCTGTGAAGGCAATTGCCAAAACCAGGCAGCTGCTCCTTCCCAAGCACAGGCAGCTGCCTATGTTCTTGCTTGTCGACAAACTCACCGCTGCCCTTCTTTTCAGCAGCTGCCACCGTCTTCTGTGCATCTCGCAGCCTCTGGCGACGAGCAAGACTTGCCAAGGTGGGAGGCATCAGGACCAAGTCAAAACCCAGGCAAGTTGTCCTGGAACGCTTTCCATTCGCTTGCCGAGAGTGAATTCAACAGGCAGGAGAGCAGCAGCCACCGTCTTCCAGCAGTCGGAAGGCTTGGCACACAAGCCCGCTTCTTTGCGGCTTCGTTCTTCGCCTCTTCCAAGCAACCGCGATCTCTGCTTCTCGGAGGCGAAGAAGCGGCTAATTCGCGCACAGCTCAGTAGAGCGGCAGCGGAGCGCTCCGGAGCGCCGCTTCAAGCCGAAAGACGCCGGGAAGCGGCACTTTCCTCCGGATAGCTCCGGAGCCGCGCTTCTGCTTCTCTAGTCATCTCTAGCTTAGCGAAAAGCTTTCCCACTCCATTTGGCAAGGGGAGAGCGTACCTGCACTGCACACTAACCGCGGTTTGCAAAGAAAGAGGATTTGCTGCACATTGCAAGGACACGGCTCTTTCCGAGGCAATCTGCAACCTGCTGTCAGATGGAAGTGCTCTCTGCCCTCTCCTGCCCAGCTCTAGGTACTAGCGGGCACTTTCCAGCCTGGCCGAGGCAAACAACCTCCAGAGATGTCACAGAGCATAAGTGGAGCACAGATGCTCAAAAGCAGCAAAGCTGAAGAGCCTGGCTCAGCTTCACTAGTGTGCAATTGACTGACTGCGAAAAACAAAGCAGCAGAGCACCGGGCTTCTGGGCGCTGTGAAGGCAATTGCCAAAACCAGGCAGCTGCTCCTTCCCAAGCACAGGCAGCTGCCTATGTTCTTGCTTGTCGACAAACTCACCGCTGCCCTTCTTTTCAGCAGCTGCCACCGTCTTCTGTGCATCTCGCAGCCTCTGGCGACGAGCAAGACTTGCCAAGGTGGGACGCATCAGGACCAAGTCAAAACCCAGGCAAGTTGTCCTGGAACGCTTTCCATTCGCTTGCCGAGAGTGAATTCAAGAGGCAGGAGAGCGGCAGCCACCGTCCTCCAGCAGTCGGAAGGCTTCGCACACAAGCCCGCTTCTTTGCGGCTTCGTTCTTCGCCTCTTCCAAGCAACCGTGATCTCTGCTTCTCGGAGGCGAAGAAGCGGCTAATTCGCGCACAGCTCAGTAGAGCGGCAGCGCAGCGCTCCGGAGCGCCGCTTCAAGCCGAAAGACGCCGGGAAGCGGCACTTTCCTCCGGATAGCTCCGGAGCCGCGCTTCTGCTTCTCTAGTCATCTCTAGCTTAGCGAAAAGCTTTCCCACTCCAGTTGGCAAGGGGAGAGCGTACCTGCACTGCACACCAACCGCGGTTTGCAAAGAAAGAGGATTTGCTGCACATTCCAAGGACACGGCTCTTTCCGAGGCAATCTGCAACCTGCTGTCAGATGGAAGTGCTCTCTGCCCTCTCCTGCCCAGCTCTAGGTACTAGCGGGCACTTTCCAGCCTGGGCGAGGCAAACAACCTCGAGAGATTTCACAGAGCATAAGTGGAGCACAGATGCTCAAAAGCAGCAAAGCTGAAGAGCCTGGCTCAACTTCACTAGTGTGCAATTCATTGACTGCGAAAAACAAAGCAGCAGAGCACCGGGCTTCTGGGCGCTGTGAAGGCAATTGCCAAAACCAGGCAGCTGCTCCTTCCCAAGCACAGGCAGCTGCCTATGTTCTTGCTTGTCGACAAACTCACCGCTGCCCTTCTTTTCAGCAGCTGCCACCGTCTTCTGTGCATCTCGCAGCCTCTGGCGACGAGCAAGACTTGCCAAGGTGGGACGCATCAGGACCAAGTCAAAACGCAGGCAAGTTGTCCTGGAACGCTTTCCATTCGCTTGCCGAGAGTGAATTCAAGAGGCAGGAGAGCGGCAGCCACCGTCCTCCGGCAGTCGGAAGGCTTCGCACACAAGCCCGCTTCTTTGCGGCTTCGTTCTTCGCCTCTTCCAAGCAACCGCGATCTCTGCTTCTCGGAGGCGAAGAAGCGGCTAATTCGCGCACAGCTCAGTAGAGCGCCAGCGGAGCGCTCCGGAGCGCCGCTTCAAGCCGAAAGACGCCGGGAAGCGGCACTTTCCTCCGGATAGCTCCGGAGCCGCGCTTCTGCTTCTCTAGTCATCTCTAGCTTAGCGAAAAGCTTTCCCACTCCATTTGGCAAGGGGAGAGCGTACCTGCACTGCACACTAACCGCGGTTTGCAAAGAAAGAGGATTTGCTGCACATTGCAAGGACACGGCTCTTTCCGAGGCAATCTGCAACCTGCTGTCAGATGGAAGTGCTCTCTGCCCTCTCCTGCCCAGCTCTAGGTACTAGCGGGCACTTGCCAGCCTGGGCGAGGCAAACAACCTCCAGAGATGTCACAGAGCATAAGTGGAGCACAGATGCTCAAAAGCAGCAAAGCTGAAGAGCCTGGCTCAGCTTCACTAGTGTGCAATTGACTGACTGCGAAAAACAAAGCAGCAGAGCACCGGGCTTCTGGGCGCTGTGAAGGCAATTGCCAAAACCAGGCAGCTGCTCCTTCCCAAGCACAGGCAGCTGCCTATGTTCTTGCTTGTCGACAAACTCACCGCTGCCCTTCTTTTCAGCAGCTGCCACCGTCTTCTGTGCATCTCGCAGCCTCTGGCGACGAGCAAGACTTGCCAAGGTGGGACGCATCAGGACCAAGTCAAAACCCAGGCAAGTTGTCCTGGAACGCTTTCCATTCGCTTGCCGAGAGTGAATTCAAGAGGCAGGAGAGCGGCAGCCACCGTCCTCCGGCAGTCGGAAGGCTTGGCACACAAGCCCGCTTCTTTGCGGCTTCGTTCTTCGCCTCTTCCAAGCAACCGCGATCTCTGCTTCTCGGAGGCGAAGAAGCGGCTAATTCGCGCACAGCTCAGTAGAGCGGCAGCGCAGCGCTCCGGAGCGCCGCTTCAAGCCGAAAGACGCCGGGAAGCGGCACTTTCCTCCGGATAGCTCCGGAGCCGCGCTTCTGCTTCTCTAGTCATCTCTAGCTTAGCGAAAAGCTTTCCCACTCCATTTGGCAAGGGGAGAGCGTACCTGCACTGCACACTAACCGCGGTTTGCAAAGAAAGAGGATTTGCTGCACATTCCAAGGACACGGCTCTTTCCGAGGCAATCTGCAACCTGCTGTCAGATGGAAGTGCTCTCTGCCCTCTCCTGCCCAGCTCTAGGTACTAGCGGGCACTTTCCAGCCTGGGCGAGGCAAACAACCTCGAGAGATGTCACAGAGCATAAGTGGAGCACAGATGCTCAAAAGCAGCAAAGCTGAAGAGCCTGGCTCAGCTTCACTAGTGTGCAATTGACTGACTGCGAAAAACAAAGCAGCAGAGCACCGGGCTTCTGGGCGCTGTGAAGGCAATTGCCAAAACCAGGCAGCTGCTCCTTCCCAAGCACAGGCAGCTGCCTATGTTCTTGCTTGTCGACAAACTCACCGCTGCCCTTCTTTTCAGCAGCTGCCACCGTCTTCTGTGCATCTCGCAGCCTCTGGCGACGAGCAAGACTTGCCAAGGTGGGACGCATCAGGACCAAGTCAAAACCCAGGCAAGTTGTCCTGGAACGCTTTCCATTCGCTTGCCGAGAGTGAATTCAAGAGGCAGGAGAGCGGCAGCCACCGTCCTCCAGCAGTCGGAAGGCTTCGCACACAAGCCCGCTTCTTTGCGGCTTCGTTCTTCGCCTCTTCCAAGCAACCGTGATCTCTGCTTCTCGGAGGCGAAGAAGCGGCTAATTCGCGCACAGCTCAGTAGAGCGGCAGCGCAGCGCTCCGGAGCGCCGCTTCAAGCCGAAAGACGCCGGGAAGCGGCACTTTCCTCCGGATAGCTCCGGAGCCGCGCTTCTGCTTCTCTAGTCATCTCTAGCTTAGCGAAAAGCTTTCCCACTCCATTTGGCAAGGGGAGAGCGTACCTGCACTGCACACTAACCGCGGTTTGCAAAGAAAGAGGATTTGCTGCACATTGCAAGGACACGGCTCTTTCCGAGGCAATCTGCAACCTGCTGTCAGATGGAAGTGCTCTCTGCCCTCTCCTGCCCAGCTCTAGGTACTAGCG
Organism: Anomalospiza imberbis; assembly: GCF_031753505.1. NCBI lineage: Eukaryota > Metazoa > Chordata > Aves > Passeriformes > Viduidae > Anomalospiza > Anomalospiza imberbis. The sequence goes on from NW_027100228.1 coordinate 8,494, forward strand.
GGCACTTGCCAGCCTGGGCGAGGCAAACAACCTCCAGAGATGTCACAGAGCATAAGTGGAGCACAGATGCTCAAAAGCAGCAAAGCTGAAGAGCCTGGCTCAGCTTCACTAGTGTGCAATTGACTGACTGCGAAAAACAAAGCAGCAGAGCACCGGGCTTCTGGGCGCTGTGAAGGCAATTGCCAAAACCAGGCAGCTGCTCCTTCCCAAGCACAGGCAGCTGCCTATGTTCTTGCTTGTCGACAAACTCACCGCTGCCCTTCTTTTCAGCAGCTGCCACCGTCTTCTGTGCATCTCGCAGCCTCTGGCGACGAGCAAGACTTGCCAAGGTGGGACGCATCAGGACCAAGTCAAAACCCAGGCAAGTTGTCCTGGAACGCTTTCCATTCGCTTGCCGAGAGTGAATTCAAGAGGCAGGAGAGCGGCAGCCACCGTCCTCCGGCAGTCGGAAGGCTTGGCACACAAGCCCGCTTCTTTGCGGCTTCGTTCTTCGCCTCTTCCAAGCAACCGCGATCTCTGCTTCTCGGAGGCGAAGAAGCGGCTAATTCGCGCACAGCTCAGTAGAGCGGCAGCGCAGCGCTCCGGAGCGCCGCTTCAAGCCGAAAGACGCCGGGAAGCGGCACTTTCCTCCGGATAGCTCCGGAGCCGCGCTTCTGCTTCTCTAGTCATCTCTAGCTTAGCGAAAAGCTTTCCCACTCCATTTGGCAAGGGGAGAGCGTACCTGCACTGCACACTAACCGCGGTTTGCAAAGAAAGAGGATTTGCTGCACATTCCAAGGACACGGCTCTTTCCGAGGCAATCTGCAACCTGCTGTCAGATGGAAGTGCTCTCTGCCCTCTCCTGCCCAGCTCTAGGTACTAGCGGGCACTTTCCAGCCTGGGCGAGGCAAACAACCTCGAGAGATGTCACAGAGCATAAGTGGAGCACAGATGCTCAAAAGCAGCAAAGCTGAAGAGCCTGGCTCAGCTTCACTAGTGTGCAATTGACTGACTGCGAAAAACAAAGCAGCAGAGCACCGGGCTTCTGGGCGCTGTGAAGGCAATTGCCAAAACCAGGCAGCTGCTCCTTCCCAAGCACAGGCAGCTGCCTATGTTCTTGCTTGTCGACAAACTCACCGCTGCCCTTCTTTTCAGCAGCTGCCACCGTCTTCTGTGCATCTCGCAGCCTCTGGCGACGAGCAAGACTTGCCAAGGTGGGAGGCATCAGGACCAAGTCAAAACCCAGGCAAGTTGTCCTGGAACGCTTTCCATTCGCTTGCCGAGAGTGAATTCAAGAGGCAGGAGAGCGGCAGCCACCGTCCTCCAGCAGTCGGAAGGCTTGGCACACAAGCCCGCTTCTTTGCGGCTTCGTTCTTCGCCTCTTCCAAGCAACCGCGATCTCTGCTTCTCGGAGGCGAAGAAGCGGCTAATTCGCGCACAGCTCAGTAGAGCGCCAGCGGAGCGCTCCGGAGCGCCGCTTCAAGCCGAAAGACGCCGGGAAGCGGCACTTTCCTCCGGATAGCTCCGGAGCCGCGCTTCTGCTTCTCTAGTCATCTCTAGCTTAGCGAAAAGCTTTCCCACTCCATTTGGCAAGGGGAGAGCGTACCTGCACTGCACACTAACCGCGGTTTGCAAAGAAAGAGGATTTGCTGCACATTGCAAGGACACGGCTCTTTCCGAGGCAATCTGCAACCTGCTGTCAGATGGAAGTGCTCTCTGCCCTCTCCTGCCCAGCTCTAGGTACTAGCGGGCACTTTCCAGCCTGGCCGAGGCAAACAACCTCCAGAGATGTCACAGAGCATAAGTGGAGCACAGATGCTCAAAAGCAGCAAAGCTGAAGAGCCTGGCTCAACTTCACTAGTGTGCAATTCATTGACTGCGAAAAACAAAGCAGCAGAGCACCGGGCTTCTGGGCGCTGTGAAGGCAATTGCCAAAACCAGGCAGCTGCTCCTTCCCAAGCACAGGCAGCTGCCTATGTTCTTGCTTGTCGACAAACTCACCGCTGCCCTTCTTTTCAGCAGCTGCCACCGTCTTCTGTGCATCTCGCAGCCTCTGGCGACGAGCAAGACTTGCCAAGGTGGGACGCATCAGGACCAAGTCAAAACCCAGGCAAGTTGTCCTGGAACGCTTTCCATTCGCTTGCCGAGAGTGAATTCAAGAGGCAGGAGAGCGGCAGCCACCGTCCTCCAGCAGTCGGAAGGCTTGGCACACAAGCCCGCTTCTTTGCGGCTTCGTTCTTCGCCTCTTCCAAGCAACCGCGATCTCTGCTTCTCGGAGGCGAAGAAGCGGCTAATTCGCGCACAGCTCAGTAGAGCGCCAGCGCAGCGCTCCGGAGCGCCGCTTCAAGCCGAAAGACGCCGGGAAGCGGCACTTTCCTCCGGATAGCTCCGGAGCCGCGCTTCTGCTTCTCTAGTCATCTCTAGCTTAGCGAAAAGCTTTCCCACTCCATTTGGCAAGGGGAGAGCGTACCTGCACTGCACACTAACCGCGGTTTGCAAAGAAAGAGGATTTGCTGCACATTGCAAGGACACGGCTCTTTCCGAGGCAATCTGCAACCTGCTGTCAGATGGAAGTGCTCTCTGCCCTCTCCTGCCCAGCTCTAGGTACTAGCGGGCACTTTCCAGCCTGGCCGAGGCAAACAACCTCCAGAGATGTCACAGAGCATAAGTGGAGCACAGATGCTCAAAAGCAGCAAAGCTGAAGAGCCTGGCTCAACTTCACTAGTGTGCAATTGACTGACTGCGAAAAACAAAGCAGCAGAGCACCGGGCTTCTGGGCGCTGTGAAGGCAATTGCCAAAACCAGGCAGCTGCTCCTTCCCAAGCACAGGCAGCTGCCTATGTTCTTGCTTGTCGACAAACTCACCGCTGCCCTTCTTTTCAGCAGCTGCCACCGTCTTCTGTGCATCTCGCAGCCTCTGGCGACGAGCAAGACTTGCCAAGGTGGGACGCATCAGGACCAAGTCAAAACCCAGGCAAGTTGTCCTGGAACGCTTTCCATTCGCTTGCCGAGAGTGAATTCAAGAGGCAGGAGAGCGGCAGCCACCGTCCTCCAGCAGTCGGAAGGCTTGGCACACAAGCCCGCTTCTTTGCGGCTTCGTTCTTCGCCTCTTCCAAGCAACCGCGATCTCTGCTTCTCGGAGGCGAAGAAGCGGCTAATTCGCGCACAGCTCAGTAGAGCGCCAGCGCAGCGCTCCGGAGCGCCGCTTCAAGCCGAAAGACGCCGGGAAGCGGCACTTTCCTCCGGATAGCTCCGGAGCCGCGCTTCTGCTTCTCTAGTCATCTCTAGCTTAGCGAAAAGCTTTCCCACTCCATTTGGCAAGGGGAGAGCGTACCTGCACTGCACACTAACCGCGGTTTGCAAAGAAAGAGGATTTGCTGCACATTGCAAGGACACGGCTCTTTCCGAGGCAATCTGCAACCTGCTGTCAGATGGAAGTGCTCTCTGCCCTCTCCTGCCCAGCTCTAGGTACTAGCGGGCACTTTCCAGCCTGGCCGAGGCAAACAACCTCCAGAGATGTCACAGAGCATAAGTGGAGCACAGATGCTCAAAAGCAGCAAAGCTGAAGAGCCTGGCTCAGCTTCACTAGTGTGCAATTGACTGACTGCGAAAAACAAAGCAGCAGAGCACCGGGCTTCTGGGCGCTGTGAAGGCAATTGCCAAAACCAGGCAGCTGCTCCTTCCCAAGCACAGGCAGCTGCCTATGTTCTTGCTTGTCGACAAACTCACCGCTGCCCTTCTTTTCAGCAGCTGCCACCGTCTTCTGTGCATCTCGCAGCCTCTGGCGACGAGCAAGACTTGCCAAGGTGGGACGCATCAGGACCAAGTCAAAACCCAGGCAAGTTGTCCTGGAACGCTTTCCATTCGCTTGCCGAGAGTGAATTCAAGAGGCAGGAGAGCGGCAGCCACCGTCCTCCGGCAGTCGGAAGGCTTCGCACACAAGCCCGCTTCTTTGCGGCTTCGTTCTTCGCCTCTTCCAAGCAACCGCGATCTCTGCTTCTCGGAGGCGAAGAAGCGGCTAATTCGCGCACAGCTCAGTAGAGCGGCAGCGGAGCGCTCCGGAGCGCCGCTTCAAGCCGAAAGACGCCGGGAAGCGGCACTTTCCTCCGGATAGCTCCGGAGCCGCGCTTCTGCTTCTCTAGTCATCTCTAGCTTAGCGAAAAGCTTTCCCACTCCATTTGGCAAGGGGAGAGCGTACCTGCACTGCACACTAACCGCGGTTTGCAAAGAAAGAGGATTTGCTGCACATTCCAAGGACACGGCTCTTTCCGAGGCAATCTGCAACCTGCTGTCAGATGGAAGTGCTCTCTGCCCTCTCCTGCCCAGCTCTAGGTACTAGCGGGCACTTTCCAGCCTGGGCGAGGCAAACAATCTCGAGAGATTTCACAGAGCATAAGTGGAGCACAGATGCTCAAAAGCAGCAAAGCTGAAGAGCCTGGCTCAACTTCACTAGTGTGCAATTCATTGACTGCGAAAAACAAAGCAGCAGAGCACCGGGCTTCTGGGCGCTGTGAAGGCAATTGCCAAAACCAGGCAGCTGCTCCTTCCCAAGCACAGGCAGCTGCCTATGTTCTTGCTTGTCGACAAACTCACCGCTGCCCTTCTTTTCAGCAGCTGCCACCGTCTTCTGTGCATCTCGCAGCCTCTGGCGACGAGCAAGACTTGCCAAGGTGGGACGCATCAGGACCAAGTCAAAACCCAGGCAAGTTGTCCTGGAACGCTTTCCATTCGCTTGCCGAGAGTGAATTCAAGAGGCAGGAGAGCGGCAGCCACCGTCCTCCGGCAGTCGGAAGGCTTCGCACACAAGCCCGCTTCTTTGCGGCTTCGTTCTTCGCCTCTTCCAAGCAACCGCGATCTCTGCTTCTCGGAGGCGAAGAAGCGGCTAATTCGCGCACAGCTCAGTAGAGCGCCAGCGGAGCGCTCCGGAGCGCCGCTTCAAGCCGAAAGACGCCGGGAAGCGGCACTTTCCTCCGGATAGCTCCGGAGCCGCGCTTCTGCTTCTCTAGTCATCTCTAGCTTAGCGAAAAGCTTTCCCACTCCATTTGGCAAGGGGAGAGCGTACCTGCACTGCACACTAACCGCGGTTTGCAAAGAAAGAGGATTTGCTGCACATTGCAAGGACACGGCTCTTTCCGAGGCAATCTGCAACCTGCTGTCAGATGGAAGTGCTCTCTGCCCTCTCCTGCCCAGCTCTAGGTACTAGCGGGCACTTGCCAGCCTGGGCGAGGCAAACAACCTCCAGAGATGTCACAGAGCATAAGTGGAGCACAGATGCTCAAAAGCAGCAAAGCTGAAGAGCCTGGCTCAGCTTCACTAGTGTGCAATTGACTGACTGCGAAAAACAAAGCAGCAGAGCACCGGGCTTCTGGGCGCTGTGAAGGCAATTGCCAAAACCAGGCAGCTGCTCCTTCCCAAGCACAGGCAGCTGCCTATGTTCTTGCTTGTCGACAAACTCACCGCTGCCCTTCTTTTCAGCAGCTGCCACCGTCTTCTGTGCATCTCGCAGCCTCTGGCGACGAGCAAGACTTGCCAAGGTGGGACGCATCAGGACCAAGTCAAAACGCAGGCAAGTTGTCCTGGAACGCTTTCCATTCGCTTGCCGAGAGTGAATTCAAGAGGCAGGAGAGCGGCAGCCACCGTCCTCCAGCAGTCGGAAGGCTTCGCACACAAGCCCGCTTCTTTGCGGCTTCGTTCTTCGCCTCTTCCAAGCAACCGCGATCTCTGCTTCTCGGAGGCGAAGAAGCGGCTAATTCGCGCACAGCTCAGTAGAGCGGCAGCGCAGCGCTCCGGAGCGCCGCTTCAAGCCGAAAGACGCCGGGAAGCGGCACTTTCCTCCGGATAGCTCCGGAGCCGCGCTTCTGCTTCTCTAGTCATCTCTAGCTTAGCGAAAAGCTTTCCCACTCCATTTGGCAAGGGGAGAGCGTACCTGCACTGCACACTAACCGCGGTTTGCAAAGAAAGAGGATTTGCTGCACATTCCAAGGACACGGCTCTTTCCGAGGCAATCTGCAACCTGCTGTCAGATGGAAGTGCTCTCTGCCCTCTCCTGCCCAGCTCTAGGTACTAGCGGGCACTTTCCAGCCTGGGCGAGGCAAACAACCTCGAGAGATGTCACAGAGCATAAGTGGAGCACAGATGCTCAAAAGCAGCAAAGCTGAAGAGCCTGGCTCAGCTTCACTAGTGTGCAATTGACTGACTGCGAAAAACAAAGCAGCAGAGCACCGGGCTTCTGGGCGCTGTGAAGGCAATTGCCAAAACCAGGCAGCTGCTCCTTCCCAAGCACAGGCAGCTGCCTATGTTCTTGCTTGTCGACAAACTCACCGCTGCCCTTCTTTTCAGCAGCTGCCACCGTCTTCTGTGCATCTCGCAGCCTCTGGCGACGAGCAAGACTTGCCAAGGTGGGAGGCATCAGGACCAAGTCAAAACGCAGGCAAGTTGTCCTGGAACGCTTTCCATTCGCTTGCCGAGAGTGAATTCAAGAGGCAGGAGAGCGGCAGCCACCGTCCTCCAGCAGTCGGAAGGCTTGGCACACAAGCCCGCTTCTTTGCGGCTTCGTTCTTCGCCTCTTCCAAGCAACCGCGATCTCTGCTTCTCGGAGGCGAAGAAGCGGCTAATTCGCGCACAGCTCAGTAGAGCGCCAGCGGAGCGCTCCGGAGTGCCGCTTCAAGCCGAAAGACGCCGGGAAGCGGCACTTTCCTCCGGATAGCTCCGGAGCCGCGCTTCTGCTTCTCTAGTCATCTCTAGCTTAGCGAAAAGCTTTCCCACTCCATTTGGCAAGGGGAGAGCGTACCTGCACTGCACACTAACCGCGGTTTGCAAAGAAAGAGGATTTGCTGCACATTGCAAGGACACGGCTCTTTCCGAGGCAATCTGCAACCTGCTGTCAGATGGAAGTGCTCTCTGCCCTCTCCTGCCCAGCTCTAGGTACTAGCGGGCACTTTCCAGCCTGGCCGAGGCAAACAACCTCCAGAGATGTCACAGAGCATAAGTGGAGCACAGATGCTCAAAAGCAGCAAAGCTGAAGAGCCTGGCTCAACTTCACTAGTGTGCAATTCATTGACTGCGAAAAACAAAGCAGCAGAGCACCGGGCTTCTGGGCGCTGTGAAGGCAATTGCCAAAACCAGGCAGCTGCTCCTTCCCAAGCACAGGCAGCTGCCTATGTTCTTGCTTGTCGACAAACTCACCGCTGCCCTTCTTTTCAGCAGCTGCCACCGTCTTCTGTGCATCTCGCAGCCTCTGGCGACGAGCAAGACTTGCCAAGGTGGGAGGCATCAGGACCAAGTCAAAACCCAGGCAAGTTGTCCTGGAACGCTTTCCATTCGCTTGCCGAGAGTGAATTCAACAGGCAGGAGAGCAGCAGCCACCGTCTTCCAGCAGTCGGAAGGCTTGGCACACAAGCCCGCTTCTTTGCGGCTTCGTTCTTCGCCTCTTCCAAGCAACCGCGATCTCTGCTTCTCGGAGGCGAAGAAGCGGCTAATTCGCGCACAGCTCAGTAGAGCGGCAGCGGAGCGCTCCGGAGCGCCGCTTCAAGCCGAAAGACGCCGGGAAGCGGCACTTTCCTCCGGATAGCTCCGGAGCCGCGCTTCTGCTTCTCTAGTCATCTCTAGCTTAGCGAAAAGCTTTCCCACTCCATTTGGCAAGGGGAGAGCGTACCTGCACTGCACACTAACCGCGGTTTGCAAAGAAAGAGGATTTGCTGCACATTGCAAGGACACGGCTCTTTCCGAGGCAATCTGCAACCTGCTGTCAGATGGAAGTGCTCTCTGCCCTCTCCTGCCCAGCTCTAGGTACTAGCGGGCACTTGCCAGCCTGGCCGAGGCAAACAACCTCCAGAGATGTCACAGAGCATAAGTGGAGCACAGATGCTCAAAAGCAGCAAAGCTGAAGAGCCTGGCTCAGCTTCACTAGTGTGCAATTGACTGACTGCGAAAAACAAAGCAGCAGAGCACCGGGCTTCTGGGCGCTGTGAAGGCAATTGCCAAAACCAGGCAGCTGCTCCTTCCCAAGCACAGGCAGCTGCCTATGTTCTTGCTTGTCGACAAACTCACCGCTGCCCTTCTTTTCAGCAGCTGCCACCGTCTTCTGTGCATCTCGCAGCCTCTGGCGACGAGCAAGACTTGCCAAGGTGGGACGCATCAGGACCAAGTCAAAACCCAGGCAAGTTGTCCTGGAACGCTTTCCATTCGCTTGCCGAGAGTGAATTCAAGAGGCAGGAGAGCGGCAGCCACCGTCCTCCGGCAGTCGGAAGGCTTGGCACACAAGCCCGCTTCTTTGCGGCTTCGTTCTTCGCCTCTTCCAAGCAACCGCGATCTCTGCTTCTCGGAGGCGAAGAAGCGGCTAATTCGCGCACAGCTCAGTAGAGCGGCAGCGGAGCGCTCCGGAGCGCCGCTTCAAGCCGAAAGACGCCGGGAAGCGGCACTTTCCTCCGGATAGCTCCGGAGCCGCGCTTCTGCTTCTCTAGTCATCTCTAGCTTAGCGAAAAGCTTTCCCACTCCATTTGGCAAGGGGAGAGCGTACCTGCACTGCACACTAACCGCGGTTTGCAAAGAAAGAGGATTTGCTGCACATTCCAAGGACACGGCTCTTTCCGAGGCAATCTGCAACCTGCTGTCAGATGGAAGTGCTCTCTGCCCTCTCCTGCCCAGCTCTAGGTACTAGCGGGCCCTTGCCAGCCTGGCCGAGGCAAACAACCTCGAGAGATTTCACAGAGCATAAGTGGAGCACAGATGCTCAAAAGCAGCAAAGCTGAAGAGCCTGGCTCAGCTTCACTAGTGTGCAATTGACTGACTGCGAAAAACAAAGCAGCAGAGCACCGGGCTTCTGGGCGCTGTGAAGGCAATTGCCAAAACCAGGCAGCTGCTCCTTCCCAAGCACAGGCAGCTGCCTATGTTCTTGCTTGTCGACAAACTCACCGCTGCCCTTCTTTTCAGCAGCTGCCACCGTCTTCTGTGCATCTCGCAGCCTCTGGCGACGAGCAAGACTTGCCAAGGTGGGAGGCATCAGGACCAAGTCAAAACCCAGGCAAGTTGTCCTGGAACGCTTTCCATTCGCTTGCCGAGAGTGAATTCAAGAGGCAGGAGAGCGGCAGCCACCGTCCTCCAGCAGTCGGAAGGCTTGGCACACAAGCCCGCTTCTTTGCGGCTTCGTTCTTCGCCTCTTCCAAGCAACCGCGATCTCTGCTTCTCGGAGGCGAAGAAGCGGCTAATTCGCGCACAGCTCAGTAGAGCGGCAGCGGAGCGCTCCGGAGCGCCGCTTCAAGCCGAAAGACGCCGGGAAGCGGCACTTTCCTCCGGATAGCTCCGGAGCCGCGCTTCTGCTTCTCTAGTCATCTCTAGCTTAGCGAAAAGCTTTCCCACTCCATTTGGCAAGGGGAGAGCGTACCTGCACTGCACACTAACCGCGGTTTGCAAAGAAAGAGGATTTGCTGCACATTGCAAGGACACGGCTCTTTCCGAGGCAATCTGCAACCTGCTGTCAGATGGAAGTGCTCTCTGCCCTCTCCTGCCCAGCTCTAGGTACTAGCGGGCACTTTCCAGCCTGGCCGAGGCAAACAACCTCCAGAGATGTCACAGAGCATAAGTGGAGCACAGATGCTCAAAAGCAGCAAAGCTGAAGAGCCTGGCTCAACTTCACTAGTGTGCAATTCATTGACTGCGAAAAACAAAGCAGCAGAGCACCGGGCTTCTGGGCGCTGTGAAGGCAATTGCCAAAACCAGGCAGCTGCTCCTTCCCAAGCACAGGCAGCTGCCTATGTTCTTGCTTGTCGACAAACTCAGCGCTGCCCTTCTTTTCAGCAGCTGCCACCGTCTTCTGTGCATCTCGCAGCCTCTGGCGACGAGCAAGACTTGCCAAGGTGGGAGGCATCAGGACCAAGTCAAAACCCAGGCAAGTTGTCCTGGAACGCTTTCCATTCGCTTGCCGAGAGTGAATTCAAGAGGCAGGAGAGCAGCAGCCACCGTCTTCCAGCAGTCGGAAGGCTTGGCACACAAGCCCGCTTCTTTGCGGCTTCGTTCTTCGCCTCTTCCAAGCAACCGCGATCTCTGCTTCTCGGAGGCGAAGAAGCGGCTAATTCGCGCACAGCTCAGTAGAGCGGCAGCGCAGCGCTCCGGAGCGCCGCTTCAAGCCGAAAGACGCCGGGAAGCGGCACTTTCCTCCGGATAGCTCCGGAGCCGCGCTTCTGCTTCTCTAGTCATCTCTAGCTTAGCGAAAAGCTTTCCCACTCCATTTGGCAAGGGGAGAGCGTACCTGCACTGCACACTAACCGCGGTTTGCAAAGAAAGAGGATTTGCTGCACATTGCAAGGACACGGCTCTTTCCGAGGCAATCTGCAACCTGCTGTCAGATGGAAGTGCTCTCTGCCCTCTCCTGCCCAGCTCTAGGTACTAGCGGGCACTTTCCAGCCTGGGCGAGGCAAACAACCTCGAGAGATGTCACAGAGCATAAGTGGAGCACAGATGCTCAAAAGCAGCAAAGCTGAAGAGCCTGGCTCAGCTTCACTAGTGTGCAATTGACTGACTGCGAAAAACAAAGCAGCAGAGCACCGGGCTTCTGGGCGCTGTGAAGGCAATTGCCAAAACCAGGCAGCTGCTCCTTCCCAAGCACAGGCAGCTGCCTATGTTCTTGCTTGTCGACAAACTCACCGCTGCCCTTCTTTTCAGCAGCTGCCACCGTCTTCTGTGCATCTCGCAGCCTCTGGCGACGAGCAAGACTTGCCAAGGTGGGACGCATCAGGACCAAGTCAAAACCCAGGCAAGTTGTCCTGGAACGCTTTCCATTCGCTTGCCGAGAGTGAATTCAAGAGGCAGGAGAGCGGCAGCCACCGTCCTCCGGCAGTCGGAAGGCTTGGCACACAAGCCCGCTTCTTTGCGGCTTCGTTCTTCGCCTCTTCCAAGCAACCGCGATCTCTGCTTCTCGGAGGCGAAGAAGCGGCTAATTCGCGCACAGCTCAGTAGAGCGGCAGCGGAGCGCTCCGGAGCGCCGCTTCAAGCCGAAAGACGCCGGGAAGCGGCACTTTCCTCCGGATAGCTCCGGAGCCGCGCTTCTGCTTCTCTAGTCATCTCTAGCTTAGCGAAAAGCTTTCCCACTCCATTTGGCAAGGGGAGAGCGTACCTGCACTGCACACTAACCGCGGTTTGCAAAGAAAGAGGATTTGCTGCACATTCCAAGGACACGGCTCTTTCCGAGGCAATCTGCAACCTGCTGTCAGATGGAAGTGCTCTCTGCCCTCTCCTGCCCAGCTCTAGGTACTAGCGGGCACTTGCCAGCCTGGCCGAGGCAAACAACCTCCAGAGATGTCACAGAGCATAAGTGGAGCACAGATGCTCAAAAGCAGCAAAGCTGAAGAGCCTGGCTCAACTTCACTAGTGTGCAATTGACTGACTGCGAAAAACAAAGCAGCAGAGCACCGGGCTTCTGGGCGCTGTGAAGGCAATTGCCAAAACCAGGCAGCTGCTCCTTCCCAAGCACAGGCAGCTGCCTATGTTCTTGCTTGTCGACAAACTCACCGCTGCCCTTCTTTTCAGCAGCTGCCACCGTCTTCTGTGCATCTCGCAGCCTCTGGCGACGAGCAAGACTTGCCAAGGTGGGACGCATCAGGACCAAGTCAAAACCCAGGCAAGTTGTCCTGGAACGCTTTCCATTCGCTTGCCGAGAGTGAATTCAAGAGGCAGGAGAGCGGCAGCCACCGTCCTCCAGCAGTCGGAAGGCTTCGCACACAAGCCCGCTTCTTTGCGGCTTCGTTCTTCGCCTCTTCCAAGCAACCGCGATCTCTGCTTCTCGGAGGCGAAGAAGCGGCTAATTCGCGCACAGCTCAGTAGAGCGGCAGCGGAGCGCTCCGGAGCGCCGCTTCAAGCCGAAAGACGCCGGGAAGCGGCACTTTCCTCCGGATAGCTCCGGAGCCGCGCTTCTGCTTCTCTAGTCATCTCTAGCTTAGCGAAAAGCTTTCCCACTCCATTTGGCAAGGGGAGAGCGTACCTGCACTGCACACTAACCGCGGTTTGCAAAGAAAGAGGATTTGCTGCACATTGCAAGGACACGGCTCTTTCCGAGGCAATCTGCAACCTGCTGTCAGATGGAAGTGCTCTCTGCCCTCTCCTGCCCAGCTCTAGGTACTAGCGGGCACTTTCCAGCCTGGGCGAGGCAAACAACCTCCAGAGATGTCACAGAGCATAAGTGGAGCACAGATGCTCAAAAGCAGCAAAGCTGAAGAGCCTGGCTCAACTTCACTAGTGTGCAATTCATTGACTGCGAAAAACAAAGCAGCAGAGCACCGGGCTTCTGGGCGCTGTGAAGGCAATTGCCAAAACCAGGCAGCTGCTCCTTCCCAAGCACAGGCAGCTGCCTATGTTCTTGCTTGTCGACAAACTCACCGCTGCCCTTCTTTTCAGCAGCTGCCACCGTCTTCTGTGCATCTCGCAGCCTCTGGCGATGAGCAAGACTTGCCAAGGTGGGACGCATCAGGACCAAGTCAAAACCCAGGCAAGTTGTCCTGGAACGCTTTCCATTCGCTTGCCGAGAGTGAATTCAACAGGCAGGAGAGCAGCAGCCACCGTCTTCCAGCAGTCGGAAGGCTTGGCACACAAGCCCGCTTCTTTGCGGCTTCGTTCTTCGCCTCTTCCAAGCAACCGCGATCTCTGCTTCTCGGAGGCGAAGAAGCGGCTAATTCGCGCACAGCTCAGTAGAGCGGCAGCGCAGCGCTCCGGAGCGCCGCTTCAAGCCGAAAGACGCCGGGAAGCGGCACTTTCCTCCAGATAGCTCCGGAGCCGCGCTTCTGCTTCTCTAGTCATCTCTAGCTTAGCGAAAAGCTTTCCCACTCCATTTGGCAAGGGGAGAGCGTACCTGCACTGCACACTAACCGCGGTTTGCAAAGAAAGAGGATTTGCTGCACATTCCAAGGACACGGCTCTTTCCGAGGCAATCTGCAACCTGCTGTCAGATGGAAGTGCTCTCTGCCCTCTCCTGCCCAGCTCTAGGTACTAGCGGGCACTTTCCAGCCTGGCCGAGGCAAACAACCTCCAGAGATGTCACAGAGCATAAGTGGAGCACAGATGCTCAAAAGCAGCAAAGCTGAAGAGCCTGGCTCAGCTTGACTAGTGTGCAATTGACTGACTGCGAAAAACAAAGCAGCAGAGCACCGGGCTTCTGGGCGCTGTGAAGGCAATTGCCAAAACCAGGCAGCTGCTCCTTCCCAAGCACAGGCAGCTGCCTATGTTCTTGCTTGTCGACAAACTCACCGCTGCCCTTCTTTTCAGCAGCTGCCACCGTCTTCTGTGCATCTCGGAGCCTCTGGCGACGAGCAAGACTTGCCAAGGTGGGACGCATCAGGACCAAGTCAAAACCCAGGCAAGTTGTCCTGGAACGCTTTCCATTCGCTTGCCGAGAGTGAATTCAAGAGGCAGGAGAGCGGCAGCCACCGTCCTCCGGCAGTCGGAAGGCTTGGCACACAAGCCCGCTTCTTTGCGGCTTCGTTCTTCGCCTCTTCCAAGCAACCGCGATCTCTGCTTCTCGGAGGCGAAGAAGCGGCTAATTCGCGCACAGCTCAGTAGAGCGGCAGCGGAGCGCTCCGGAGCGCCGCTTCAAGCCGAAAGACGCCGGGAAGCGGCACTTTCCTCCGGATAGCTCCGGAGCCGCGCTTCTGCTTCTCTAGTCATCTCTAGCTTAGCGAAAAGCTTTCCCACTCCATTTGGCAAGGGGAGAGCGTACCTGCACTGCACACTAACCGCGGTTTGCAAAGAAAGAGGATTTGCTGCACATTGCAAGGACACGGCTCTTTCCGAGGCAATCTGCAACCTGCTGTCAGATGGAAGTGCTCTCTGCCCTCTCCTGCCCAGCTCTAGGTACTAGCGGGCCCTTGCCAGCCTGGCCGAGGCAAACAACCTCGAGAGATTTCACAGAGCATAAGTGGAGCACAGATGCTCAAAAGCAGCAAAGCTGAAGAGCCTGGCTCAGCTTCACTAGTGTGCAATTGACTGACTGCGAAAAACAAAGCAGCAGAGCACCGGGCTTCTGGGCGCTGTGAAGGCAATTGCCAAAACCAGGCAGCTGCTCCTTCCCAAGCACAGGCAGCTGCCTATGTTCTTGCTTGTCGACAAACTCACCGCTGCCCTTCTTTTCAGCAGCTGCCACCGTCTTCTGTGCATCTCGCAGCCTCTGGCGACGAGCAAGACTTGCCAAGGTGGGACGCATCAGGACCAAGTCAAAACCCAGGCAAGTTGTCCTGGAACGCTTTCCATTCGCTTGCCGAGAGTGAATTCAAGAGGCAGGAGAGCGGCAGCCACCGTCCTCCAGCAGTCGGAAGGCTTCGCACACAAGCCCGCTTCTTTGCGGCTTCGTTCTTCGCCTCTTCCAAGCAACCGCGATCTCTGCTTCTCGGAGGCGAAGAAGCGGCTAATTCGCGCACAGCTCAGTAGAGCGGCAGCGGAGCGCTCCGGAGCGCCGCTTCAAGCCGAAAGACGCCGGGAAGCGGCACTTTCCTCCGGATAGCTCCGGAGCCGCGCTTCTGCTTCTCTAGTCATCTCTAGCTTAGCGAAAAGCTTTCCCACTCCATTTGGCAAGGGGAGAGCGTACCTGCACTGCACACTAACCGCGGTTTGCAAAGAAAGAGGATTTGCTGCACATTGCAAGGACACGGCTCTTTCCGAGGCAATCTGCAACCTGCTGTCAGATGGAAGTGCTCTCTGCCCTCTCCTGCCCAGCTCTAGGTACTAGCGGGCACTTTCCAGCCTGGCCGAGGCAAACAACCTCGAGAGATGTCACAGAGCATAAGTGGAGCACAGATGCTCAAAAGCAGCAAAGCTGAAGAGCCTGGCTCAGCTTCACTAGTGTGCAATTGACTGACTGCGAAAAACAAAGCAGCAGAGCACCGGGCTTCTGGGCGCTGTGAAGGCAATTGCCAAAACCAGGCAGCTGCTCCTTCCCAAGCACAGGCAGCTGCCTATGTTCTTGCTTGTCGACAAACTCACCGCTGCCCTTCTTTTCAGCAGCTGCCACCGTCTTCTGTGCATCTCGCAGCCTCTGGCGACGAGCAAGACTTGCCAAGGTGGGACGCATCAGGACCAAGTCAAAACCCAGGCAAGTTGTCCTGGAACGCTTTCCATTCGCTTGCCGAGAGTGAATTCAACAGGCAGGAGAGCAGCAGCCACCGTCTTCCAGCAGTCGGAAGGCTTGGCACACAAGCCCGCTTCTTTGCGGCTTCGTTCTTCGCCTCTTCCAAGCAACCGCGATCTCTGCTTCTCGGAGGCGAAGAAGCGGCTAATTCGCGCACAGCTCAGTAGAGCGGCAGCGCAGCGCTCCGGAGCGCCGCTTCAAGCCGAAAGACGCCGGGAAGCGGCACTTTCCTCCGGATAGCTCCGGAGCCGCGCTTCTGCTTCTCTAGTCATCTCTAGCTTAGCGAAAAGCTTTCCCACTCCATTTGGCAAGGGGAGAGCGTACCTGCACTGCACACTAACCGCGGTTTGCAAAGAAAGAGGATTTGCTGCACATTGCAAGGACACGGCTCTTTCCGAGGCAATCTGCAACCTGCTGTCAGATGGAAGTGCTCTCTGCCCTCTCCTGCCCAGCTCTAGGTACTAGCGGGCACTTTCCAGCCTGGGCGAGGCAAACAACCTCGAGAGATGTCACAGAGCATAAGTGGAGCACAGATGCTCAAAAGCAGCAAAGCTGAAGAGCCTGGCTCAGCTTCACTAGTGTGCAATTGACTGACTGCGAAAAACAAAGCAGCAGAGCACCGGGCTTCTGGGCGCTGTGAAGGCAATTGCCAAAACCAGGCAGCTGCTCCTTCCCAAGCACAGGCAGCTGCCAATGTTCTTGCTTGTCGACAAACTCACCGCTGCCCTTCTTTTCAGCAGCTGCCACCGTCTTCTGTGCATCTCGGAGCCTCTGGCGACGAGCAAGACTTGCCAAGGTGGGACGCATCAGGACCAAGTCAAAACCCAGGCAAGTTGTCCTGGAACGCTTTCCATTCGCTTGCCGAGAGTGAATTCAAGAGGCAGGAGAGCGGCAGCCACCGTCCTCCAGCAGTCGGAAGGCTTGGCACACAAGCCCGCTTCTTTGCGGCTTCGTTCTTCGCCTCTTCCAAGCAACCGCGATCTCTGCTTCTCGGAGGCGAAGAAGCGGCTAATTCGCGCACAGCTCAGTAGAGCGCCAGCGGAGCGCTCCGGAGCGCCGCTTCAAGCCGAAAGACGCCGGGAAGCGGCACTTTCCTCCGGATAGCTCCGGAGCCGCGCTTCTGCTTCTCTAGTCATCTCTAGCTTAGCGAAAAGCTTTCCCACTCCATTTGGCAAGGGGAGAGCGTACCTGCACTGCACACTAACCGCGGTTTGCAAAGAAAGAGGATTTGCTGCACATTGCAAGGACACGGTTCTTTCCGAGGCAATCTGCAACCTGCTGTCAGATGGAAGTGCTCTCTGCCCTCTCCTGCCCAGCTCTAGGTACTAGCGGGCACTTGCCAGCCTGGCCGAGGCAAACAACCTCGAGAGATTTCACAGAGCATAAGTGGAGCACAGATGCTCAAAAGCAGCAAAGCTGAAGAGCCTGGCTCAGCTTCACTAGTGTGCAATTGACTGACTGCGAAAAACAAAGCAGCAGAGCACCGGGCTTCTGGGCGCTGTGAAGGCAATTGCCAAAACCAGGCAGCTGCTCCTTCCCAAGCACAGGCAGCTGCCTATGTTCTTGCTTGTCGACAAACTCACCGCTGCCCTTCTTTTCAGCAGCTGCCACCGTCTTCTGTGCATCTCGCAGCCTCTGGCGACGAGCAAGACTTGCCAAGGTGGGACGCATCAGGACCAAGTCAAAACCCAGGCAAGTTGTCCTGGAACGCTTTCCATTCGCTTGCCGAGAGTGAATTCAAGAGGCAGGAGAGCGGCAGCCACCGTCCTCCGGCAGTCGGAAGGCTTGGCACACAAGCCCGCTTCTTTGCGGCTTCGTTCTTCGCCTCTTCCAAGCAACCGCGATCTCTGCTTCTCGGAGGCGAAGAAGCGGCTAATTCGCGCACAGCTCAGTAGAGCGCCAGCGGAGCGCTCCGGAGCGCCGCTTCAAGCCGAAAGACGCCGGGAAGCGGCACTTTCCTCCGGATAGCTCCGGAGCCGCGCTTCTGCTTCTCTAGTCATCTCTAGCTTAGCGAAAAGCTTTCCCACTCCATTTGGCAAGGGGAGAGCGTACCTGCACTGCACACCAACCGCGGTTTGCAAAGAAAGAGGATTTGCTGCACATTGCAAGGACACGGCTCTTTCCGAGGCAATCTGCAACCTGCTGTCAGATGGAAGTGCTCTCTGCCCTCTCCTGCCCAGCTCTAGGTACTAGCGGGCACTTTCCAGCCTGGGCGAGGCAAACAACCTCGAGAGATTTCACAGAGCATAAGTGGAGCACAGATGCTCAAAAGCAGCAAAGCTGAAGAGCCTGGCTCAACTTCACTAGTGTGCAATTCATTGACTGCGAAAAACAAAGCAGCAGAGCACCGGGCTTCTGGGCGCTGTGAAGGCAATTGCCAAAACCAGGCAGCTGCTCCTTCCCAAGCACAGGCAGCTGCCTATGTTCTTGCTTGTCGACAAACTCACCGCTGCCCTTCTTTTCAGCAGCTGCCACCGTCTTCTGTGCATCTCGCAGCCTCTGGCGACGAGCAAGACTTGCCAAGGTGGGACGCATCAGGACCAAGTCAAAACGCAGGCAAGTTGTCCTGGAACGCTTTCCATTCGCTTGCCGAGAGTGAATTCAAGAGGCAGGAGAGCGGCAGCCACCGTCCTCCGGCAGTCGGAAGGCTTGGCACACAAGCCCGCTTCTTTGCGGCTTCGTTCTTCGCCTCTTCCAAGCAACCGCGATCTCTGCTTCTCGGAGGCGAAGAAGCGGCTAATTCGCGCACAGCTCAGTAGAGCGCCAGCGGAGCGCTCCGGAGCGCCGCTTCAAGCCGAAAGACGCCGGGAAGCGGCACTTTCCTCCGGATAGCTCCGGAGCCGCGCTTCTGCTTCTCTAGTCATCTCTAGCTTAGCGAAAAGCTTTCCCACTCCATTTGGCAAGGGGAGAGCGTACCTGCACTGCACACTAACCGCGGTTTGCAAAGAAAGAGGATTTGCTGCACATTGCAAGGACACGGCTCTTTCCGAGGCAATCTGCAACCTGCTGTCAGATGGAAGTGCTCTCTGCCCTCTCCTGCCCAGCTCTAGGTACTAGCGGGCACTTGCCAGCCTGGGCGAGGCAAACAACCTCCAGAGATGTCACAGAGCATAAGTGGAGCACAGATGCTCAAAAGCAGCAAAGCTGAAGAGCCTGGCTCAGCTTCACTAGTGTGCAATTGACTGACTGCGAAAAACAAAGCAGCAGAGCACCGGGCTTCTGGGCGCTGTGAAGGCAATTGCCAAAACCAGGCAGCTGCTCCTTCCCAAGCACAGGCAGCTGCCTATGTTCTTGCTTGTCGACAAACTCACCGCTGCCCTTCTTTTCAGCAGCTGCCACCGTCTTCTGTGCATCTCGCAGCCTCTGGCGACGAGCAAGACTTGCCAAGGTGGGAGGCATCAGGACCAAGTCAAAACCCAGGCAAGTTGTCCTGGAACGCTTTCCATTCGCTTGCCGAGAGTGAATTCAAGAGGCAGGAGAGCGGCAGCCACCGTCCTCCGGCAGTCGGAAGGCTTGGCACACAAGCCCGCTTCTTTGCGGCTTCGTTCTTCGCCTCTTCCAAGCAACCGCGATCTCTGCTTCTCGGAGGCGAAGAAGCGGCTAATTCGCGCACAGCTCAGTAGAGCGGCAGCGCAGCGCTCCGGAGCGCCGCTTCAAGCCGAAAGACGCCGGGAAGCGGCACTTTCCTCCGGATAGCTCCGGAGCCGCGCTTCTGCTTCTCTAGTCATCTCTAGCTTAGCGAAAAGCTTTCCCACTCCATTTGGCAAGGGGAGAGCGTACCTGCACTGCACACTAACCGCGGTTTGCAAAGAAAGAGGATTTGCTGCACATTGCAAGGACACGGCTCTTTCCGAGGCAATCTGCAACCTGCTGTCAGATGGAAGTGCTCTCTGCCCTCTCCTGCCCAGCTCTAGGTACTAGCGGGCACTTTCCAGCCTGGGCGAGGCAAACAACCTCCAGAGATGTCACAGAGCATAAGTGGAGCACAGATGCTCAAAAGCAGCAAAGCTGAAGAGCCTGGCTCAACTTCACTAGTGTGCAATTCATTGACTGCGAAAAACAAAGCAGCAGAGCACCGGGCTTCTGGGCGCTGTGAAGGCAATTGCCAAAACCAGGCAGCTGCTCCTTCCCAAGCACAGGCAGCTGCCTATGTTCTTGCTTGTCGACAAACTCACCGCTGCCCTTCTTTTCAGCAGCTGCCACCGTCTTCTGTGCATCTCGCAGCCTCTGGCGACGAGCAAGACTTGCCAAGGTGGGAGGCATCAGGACCAAGTCAAAACCCAGGCAAGTTGTCCTGGAACGCTTTCCATTCGCTTGCCGAGAGTGAATTCAACAGGCAGGAGAGCAGCAGCCACCGTCTTCCAGCAGTCGGAAGGCTTGGCACACAAGCCCGCTTCTTTGCGGCTTCGTTCTTCGCCTCTTCCAAGCAACCGCGATCTCTGCTTCTCGGAGGCGAAGAAGCGGCTAATTCGCGCACAGCTCAGTAGAGCGGCAGCGGAGCGCTCCGGAGCGCCGCTTCAAGCCGAAAGACGCCGGGAAGCGGCACTTTCCTCCGGATAGCTCCGGAGCCGCGCTTCTGCTTCTCTAGTCATCTCTAGCTTAGCGAAAAGCTTTCCCACTCCATTTGGCAAGGGGAGAGCGTACCTGCACTGCACACTAACCGCGGTTTGCAAAGAAAGAGGATTTGCTGCACATTGCAAGGACACGGCTCTTTCCGAGGCAATCTGCAACCTGCTGTCAGATGGAAGTGCTCTCTGCCCTCTCCTGCCCAGCTCTAGGTACTAGCGGGCACTTGCCAGCCTGGCCGAGGCAAACAACCTCCAGAGATGTCACAGAGCATAAGTGGAGCACAGATGCTCAAAAGCAGCAAAGCTGAAGAGCCTGGCTCAGCTTCACTAGTGTGCAATTGACTGACTGCGAAAAACAAAGCAGCAGAGCACCGGGCTTCTGGGCGCTGTGAAGGCAATTGCCAAAACCAGGCAGCTGCTCCTTCCCAAGCACAGGCAGCTGCCTATGTTCTTGCTTGTCGACAAACTCACCGCTGCCCTTCTTTTCAGCAGCTGCCACCGTCTTCTGTGCATCTCGCAGCCTCTGGCGACGAGCAAGACTTGCCAAGGTGGGACGCATCAGGACCAAGTCAAAACCCAGGCAAGTTGTCCTGGAACGCTTTCCATTCGCTTGCCGAGAGTGAATTCAAGAGGCAGGAGAGCGGCAGCCACCGTCCTCCGGCAGTCGGAAGGCTTGGCACACAAGCCCGCTTCTTTGCGGCTTCGTTCTTCGCCTCTTCCAAGCAACCGCGATCTCTGCTTCTCGGAGGCGAAGAAGCGGCTAATTCGCGCACAGCTCAGTAGAGCGCCAGCGGAGCGCTCCGGAGCGCCGCTTCAAGCCGAAAGACGCCGGGAAGCGGCACTTTCCTCCGGATAGCTCCGGAGCCGCGCTTCTGCTTCTCTAGTCATCTCTAGCTTAGCGAAAAGCTTTCCCACTCCATTTGGCAAGGGGAGAGCGTACCTGCACTGCACACTAACCGCGGTTTGCAAAGAAAGAGGATTTGCTGCACATTGCAAGGACACGGCTCTTTCCGAGGCAATCTGCAACCTGCTGTCAGATGGAAGTGCTCTCTGCCCTCTCCTGCCCAGCTCTAGGTACTAGCGGGCCCTTGCCAGCCTGGCCGAGGCAAACAACCTCGAGAGATTTCACAGAGCATAAGTGGAGCACAGATGCTCAAAAGCAGCAAAGCTGAAGAGCCTGGCTCAGCTTCACTAGTGTGCAATTGACTGACTGCGAAAAACAAAGCAGCAGAGCACCGGGCTTCTGGGCGCTGTGAAGGCAATTGCCAAAACCAGGCAGCTGCTCCTTCCCAAGCACAGGCAGCTGCCTATGTTCTTGCTTGTCGACAAACTCACCGCTGCCCTTCTTTTCAGCAGCTGCCACCGTCTTCTGTGCATCTCGCAGCCTCTGGCGACGAGCAAGACTTGCCAAGGTGGGAGGCATCAGGACCAAGTCAAAACCCAGGCAAGTTGTCCTGGAACGCTTTCCATTCGCTTGCCGAGAGTGAATTCAAGAGGCAGGAGAGCGGCAGCCACCGTCCTCCAGCAGTCGGAAGGCTTGGCACACAAGCCCGCTTCTTTGCGGCTTCGTTCTTCGCCTCTTCCAAGCAACCGCGATCTCTGCTTCTCGGAGGCGAAGAAGCGGCTAATTCGCGCACAGCTCAGTAGAGCGGCAGCGGAGCGCTCCGGAGCGCCGCTTCAAGCCGAAAGACGCCGGGAAGCGGCACTTTCCTCCGGATAGCTCCGGAGCCGCGCTTCTGCTTCTCTAGTCATCTCTAGCTTAGCGAAAAGCTTTCCCACTCCATTTGGCAAGGGGAGAGCGTACCTGCACTGCACACTAACCGCGGTTTGCAAAGAAAGAGGATTTGCTGCACATTGCAAGGACACGGCTCTTTCCGAGGCAATCTGCAACCTGCTGTCAGATGGAAGTGCTCTCTGCCCTCTCCTGCCCAGCTCTAGGTACTAGCGGGCACTTTCCAGCCTGGCCGAGGCAAACAACCTCGAGAGATGTCACAGAGCATAAGTGGAGCACAGATGCTCAAAAGCAGCAAAGCTGAAGAGCCTGGCTCAACTTCACTAGTGTGCAATTCATTGACTGCGAAAAACAAAGCAGCAGAGCACCGGGCTTCTGGGCGCTGTGAAGGCAATTGCCAAAACCAGGCAGCTGCTCCTTCCCAAGCACAGGCAGCTGCCTATGTTCTTGCTTGTCGACAAACTCAGCGCTGCCCTTCTTTTCAGCAGCTGCCACCGTCTTCTGTGCATCTCGCAGCCTCTGGCGACGAGCAAGACTTGCCAAGGTGGGAGGCATCAGGACCAAGTCAAAACCCAGGCAAGTTGTCCTGGAACGCTTTCCATTCGCTTGCCGAGAGTGAATTCAAGAGGCAGGAGAGCAGCAGCCACCGTCTTCCAGCAGTCGGAAGGCTTGGCACACAAGCCCGCTTCTTTGCGGCTTCGTTCTTCGCCTCTTCCAAGCAACCGCGATCTCTGCTTCTCGGAGGCGAAGAAGCGGCTAATTCGCGCACAGCTCAGTAGAGCGGCAGCGCAGCGCTCCGGAGCGCCGCTTCAAGCCGAAAGACGCCGGGAAGCGGCACTTTCCTCCGGATAGCTCCGGAGCCGCGCTTCTGCTTCTCTAGTCATCTCTAGCTTAGCGAAAAGCTTTCCCACTCCATTTGGCAAGGGGGAGAGCGTACCTGCACTGCACACTAACCGCGGTTTGCAAAGAAAGAGGATTTGCTGCACATTGCAAGGACACGGCTCTTTCCGAGGCAATCTGCAACCTGCTGTCAGATGGAAGTGCTCTCTGCCCTCTCCTGCCCAGCTCTAGGTACTAGCGGGCACTTTCCAGCCTGGGCGAGGCAAACAACCTCGAGAGATGTCACAGAGCATAAGTGGAGCACAGATGCTCAAAAGCAGCAAAGCTGAAGAGCCTGGCTCAGCTTCACTAGTGTGCAATTGACTGACTGCGAAAAACAAAGCAGCAGAGCACCGGGCTTCTGGGCGCTGTGAAGGCAATTGCCAAAACCAGGCAGCTGCTCCTTCCCAAGCACAGGCAGCTGCCTATGTTCTTGCTTGTCGACAAACTCACCGCTGCCCTTCTTTTCAGCAGCTGCCACCGTCTTCTGTGCATCTCGCAGCCTCTGGCGACGAGCAAGACTTGCCAAGGTGGGACGCATCAGGACCAAGTCAAAACCCAGGCAAGTTGTCCTGGAACGCTTTCCATTCGCTTGCCGAGAGTGAATTCAAGAGGCAGGAGAGCGGCAGCCACCGTCCTCCGGCAGTCGGAAGGCTTGGCACACAAGCCCGCTTCTTTGCGGCTTCGTTCTTCGCCTCTTCCAAGCAACCGCGATCTCTGCTTCTCGGAGGCGAAGAAGCGGCTAATTCGCGCACAGCTCAGTAGAGCGGCAGCGGAGCGCTCCGGAGCGCCGCTTCAAGCCGAAAGACGCCCGGGAAGCGGCACTTTCCTCCGGATAGCTCCGGAGCCGCGCTTCTGCTTCTCTAGTCATCTCTAGCTTAGCGAAAAGCTTTCCCACTCCATTTGGCAAGGGGAGAGCGTACCTGCACTGCACACTAACCGCGGTTTGCAAAGAAAGAGGATTTGCTGCACATTCCAAGGACACGGCTCTTTCCGAGGCAATCTGCAACCTGCTGTCAGATGGAAGTGCTCTCTGCCCTCTCCTGCCCAGCTCTAGGTACTAGCGGGCACTTGCCAGCCTGGCCGAGGCAAACAACCTCCAGAGATGTCACAGAGCATAAGTGGAGCACAGATGCTCAAAAGCAGCAAAGCTGAAGAGCCTGGCTCAACTTCACTAGTGTGCAATTGACTGACTGCGAAAAACAAAGCAGCAGAGCACCGGGCTTCTGGGCGCTGTGAAGGCAATTGCCAAAACCAGGCAGCTGCTCCTTCCCAAGCACAGGCAGCTGCCTATGTTCTTGCTTGTCGACAAACTCACCGCTGCCCTTCTTTTCAGCAGCTGCCACCGTCTTCTGTGCATCTCGCAGCCTCTGGCGACGAGCAAGACTTGCCAAGGTGGGACGCATCAGGACCAAGTCAAAACCCAGGCAAGTTGTCCTGGAACGCTTTCCATTCGCTTGCCGAGAGTGAATTCAAGAGGCAGGAGAGCGGCAGCCACCGTCCTCCAGCAGTCGGAAGGCTTCGCACACAAGCCCGCTTCTTTGCGGCTTCGTTCTTCGCCTCTTCCAAGCAACCGCGATCTCTGCTTCTCGGAGGCGAAGAAGCGGCTAATTCGCGCACAGCTCAGTAGAGCGGCAGCGGAGCGCTCCGGAGCGCCGCTTCAAGCCGAAAGACGCCGGGAAGCGGCACTTTCCTCCGGATAGCTCCGGAGCCGCGCTTCTGCTTCTCTAGTCATCTCTAGCTTAGCGAAAAGCTTTCCCACTCCATTTGGCAAGGGGAGAGCGTACCTGCACTGCACACTAACCGCGGTTTGCAAAGAAAGAGGATTTGCTGCACATTGCAAGGACACGGCTCTTTCCGAGGCAATCTGCAACCTGCTGTCAGATGGAAGTGCTCTCTGCCCTCTCCTGCCCAGCTCTAGGTACTAGCGGGCACTTTCCAGCCTGGGCGAGGCAAACAACCTCCAGAGATGTCACAGAGCATAAGTGGAGCACAGATGCTCAAAAGCAGCAAAGCTGAAGAGCCTGGCTCAACTTCACTAGTGTGCAATTCATTGACTGCGAAAAACAAAGCAGCAGAGCACCGGGCTTCTGGGCGCTGTGAAGGCAATTGCCAAAACCAGGCAGCTGCTCCTTCCCAAGCACAGGCAGCTGCCTATGTTCTTGCTTGTCGACAAACTCACCGCTGCCCTTCTTTTCAGCAGCTGCCACCGTCTTCTGTGCATCTCGCAGCCTCTGGCGATGAGCAAGACTTGCCAAGGTGGGACGCATCAGGACCAAGTCAAAACCCAGGCAAGTTGTCCTGGAACGCTTTCCATTCGCTTGCCGAGAGTGAATTCAACAGGCAGGAGAGCAGCAGCCACCGTCTTCCAGCAGTCGGAAGGCTTGGCACACAAGCCCGCTTCTTTGCGGCTTCGTTCTTCGCCTCTTCCAAGCAACCGCGATCTCTGCTTCTCGGAGGCGAAGAAGCGGCTAATTCGCGCACAGCTCAGTAGAGCGCCAGCGGAGCGCTCCGGAGCGCCGCTTCAAGCCGAAAGACGCCGGGAAGCGGCACTTTCCTCCGGATAGCTCCGGAGCCGCGCTTCTGCTTCTCTAGTCATCTCTAGCTTAGCGAAAAGCTTTCCCACTCCATTTGGCAGGGGAGAGCGTACCTGCACTGCACACTAACCGCGGTTTGCAAAGAAAGAGGATTTGCTGCACATTGCAAGGACACGGCTCTTTCCGAGGCAATCTGCAACCTGCTGTCAGATGGAAGTGCTCTCTGCCCTCTCCTGCCCAGGCTCTAGGTACTAGCGGGCACTTTCCAGCCTGGCCGAGGCAAACAACCTCCAGAGATGTCACAGAGCATAAGTGGAGCACAGATGCTCAAAAGCAGCAAAGCTGAAGAGCCTGGCTCAGCTTGACTAGTGTGCAATTGACTGACTGCGAAAAACAAAGCAGCAGAGCACCGGCTTCTGGGCGCTGTGAAGGCAATTGCCAAAACCAGGCAGCTGCTCCTTCCCAAGCACAGGCAGCTGCCTATGTTCTTGCTTGTCGACAAACTCACCGCTGCCCTTCTTTTCAGCAGCTGCCACCGTCTTCTGTGCATCTCGGAGCCTCTGGCGACGAGCAAGACTTGCCAAGGTGGGACGCATCAGGACCAAGTCAAAACCCAGGCAAGTTGTCCTGGAACGCTTTCCATTCGCTTGCCGAGAGTGAATTCAAGAGGCAGGAGAGCGGCAGCCACCGTCCTCCGGCAGTCGGAAGGCTTGGCACACAAGCCCGCTTCTTTGCGGCTTCGTTCTTCGCCTCTTCCAAGCAACCGCGATCTCTGCTTCTCGGAGGCGAAGAAGCGGCTAATTCGCGCACCAGCTCAGTAGAGCGGCAGCGCAGCGCTCCGGAGCGCCGCTTCAAGCCGAAAGACGCCGGAAGCGGCACTTTCCTCCGGATAGCTCCGGAGCCGCGCTTCTGCTTCTCTAGTCATCTCTAGCTTAGCGAAAAGCTTTTCCCACTCCATTTGGCAAGGGGAGAGCGTACCTGCACTGCACACTAACCGCGGTTTGCAAAGAAAGAGGATTTGCTGCACATTGCAAGGACACGGCTCTTTCCGAGGCAATCTGCAACCTGCTGTCAGATGGAAGTGCTCTCTGCCCCTCTCCTGCCCAGCTCTAGGTACTAGCGGGCCCTTGCCAGCCTGGCCGAGGCAAACAACCTCGAGAGATTTCACAGAGCATAAGTGGAGCACAGGATGCTCAAAAGCAGCAAAGCTGAAGAGCCTGGCTCAGCTTCACTAGTGTGCAATTGACTGACTGCGAAAAACAAAGCAGCAGAGCACCGGGCTTCTGGGCGCTGTGAAGGCAATTGCCAAAACCAGGCAGCTGCTCCTTCCCAAGCACAGGCAGCTGCCTATGTTCTTGCTTGTCGACAAACTCACCGCTGCCCTTCTTTTCAGCAGCTGCCACCGTCTTCTGTGCATCTCGCAGCCTCTGGCGACGAGCAAGACTTGCCAAGGTGGGACGCATCAGGACCAAGTCAAAAACGCAGGCAAGTTGTCCTGGAACGCTTTCCATTCGCTTGCCGAGAGTGAATTCAAGAGGCAGGAGAGCGGCAGCCACCGTCCTCCAGCAGTCGGAAGGCTTCGCACACAAGCCCGCTTCTTTGCGGCTTCGTTCTTCGCCTCTTCCAAGCAACCGCGATCTCTGCTTCTCGGAGGCGAAGAAGCGGCTAATTCGCGCACAGCTCAGTAGAGCGGCAGCGGAGCGCTCCGGAGCGCCGCTTCAAGCCGAAAGACGCCGGGAAGCGGCACTTCTCCTCCGGATAGCTCCGGAGCCGCGCTTCTGCTTCTCTAGTCATCTCTAGCTTAGCGAAAAGCTTTCCCACTCCATTTGGCAAGGGGAGAGCGTACCTGCACTGCACACTAACCGCGGTTTGCAAAGAAAGAGGATTTGCTGCACATTGCAAGGACACGGCTCTTTCCGAGGCAATCTGCAACCTGCTGTCAGATGGAAGTGCTCTCTGCCCTCTCCTGCCCAGCTCTAGGTACTAGCGGGCACTTTCCAGCCTGGGCGAGGCAAAACCTCGAGAGATGTCACAGAGCATAAGTGGAGCACAGATGCTCAAAAGCAGCAAAGCTGAAGAGCCTGGCTCAACTTCACTAGTGTGCAATTCATTGACTGCGAAAAACAAAGCAGCAGAGCACCGGGCTTCTGGGCGCTGTGAAGGCAATTGCCAAAACCAGGCAGCTGCTCCTTCCCAAGCACAGGCAGCTGCCTATGTTCTTGCTTGTCGACAAACTCACCGCTGCCCTTCTTTTCAGCAGCTGCCACCGTCTTCTGTGCATCTCGCAGCCTCTGGCGACGAGCAAGACTTGCCAAGGTGGGACGCATCAGGACCAAGTCAAAACCCAGGCAAGTTGTCCTGGAACGCTTTCCATTCGCTTGCCGAGAGTGAATTCAACAGGCAGGAGAGCAGCAGCCACCGTCTTCCAGCAGTCGGAAGGCTTGGCACACAAGCCCGCTTCTTTGCGGCTTCGTTCTTCGCCTCTTCCAAGCAACCGCGATCTCTGCTTCTCGGAGGCGAAGAAGCGGCTAATTCGCGCACAGCTCAGTAGAGCGGCAGCGCAGCGCTCCGGAGCGCCGCTTCAAGCCGAAAGACGCCGGGAAGCGGCACTTTCCTCCGGATAGCTCCGGAGCCGCGCTTCTGCTTCTCTAGTCATCTCTAGCTTAGCGAAAAGCTTTCCCACTCCATTTGGCAAGGGGAGAGCGTACCTGCACTGCACACTAACCGCGGTTTGCAAAGAAAGAGGATTTGCTGCACATTGCAAGGACACGGCTCTTTCCGAGGCAATCTGCAACCTGCTGTCAGATGGAAGTGCTCTCTGCCCTCTCCTGCCCAGCTCTAGGTACTAGCGGGCACTTTCCAGCCTGGGCGAGGCAAACAACCTCGAGAGATGTCACAGAGCATAAGTGGAGCACAGATGCTCAAAAGCAGCAAAGCTGAAGAGCCTGGCTCAGCTTCACTAGTGTGCAATTGACTGACTGTGAAAAACAAAGCAGCAGAGCACCGGGCTTCTGGGCGCTGTGAAGGCAATTGCCAAAACCAGGCAGCTGCTCCTTCCCAAGCACAGGCAGCTGCCTATGTTCTTGCTTGTCGACAAACTCACCGCTGCCCTTCTTTTCAGCAGCTGCCACCGTCTTCTGTGCATCTCGGAGCCTCTGGCGACGAGCAAGACTTGCCAAGGTGGGACGCATCAGGACCAAGTCAAAACCCAGGCAAGTTGTCCTGGAACGCTTTCCATTCGCTTGCCGAGAGTGAATTCAAGAGGCAGGAGAGCGGCAGCCACCGTCCTCCAGCAGTCGGAAGGCTTGGCACACAAGCCCGCTTCTTTGCGGCTTCGTTCTTCGCCTCTTCCAAGCAACCGCGATCTCTGCTTCTCGGAGGCGAAGAAGCGGCTAATTCGCGCACAGCTCAGTAGAGCGGCAGCGGAGCGCTCCGGAGCGCCGCTTCAAGCCGAAAGACGCCGGGAAGCGGCACTTTCCTCCGGATAGCTCCGGAGCCGCGCTTCTGCTTCTCTAGTCATCTCTAGCTTAGCGAAAAGCTTTCCCACTCCATTTGGCAAGGGGAGAGCGTACCTGCACTGCACACTAACCGCGGTTTGCAAAGAAAGAGGATTTGCTGCACATTGCAAGGACACGGCTCTTTCCGAGGCAATCTGCAACCTGCTGTCAGATGGAAGTGCTCTCTGCCCTCTCCTGCCCAGCTCTAGGTACTAGCGGGCACTTTCCAGCCTGGCCGAGGCAAACAACCTCGAGAGATGTCACAGAGCATAAGTGGAGCACAGATGCTCAAAAGCAGCAAAGCTGAAGAGCCTGGCTCAGCTTCACTAGTGTGCAATTGACTGACTGCGAAAAACAAAGCAGCAGAGCACCGGGCTTCTGGGCGCTGTGAAGGCAATTGCCAAAACCAGGCAGCTGCTCCTTCCCAAGCACAGGCAGCTGCCTATGTTCTTGCTTGTCGACAAACTCACCGCTGCCCTTCTTTTCAGCAGCTGCCACCGTCTTCTGTGCATCTCGCAGCCTCTGGCGACGAGCAAGACTTGCCAAGGTGGGAGGCATCAGGACCAAGTCAAAACCCAGGCAAGTTGTCCTGGAACGCTTTCCATTCGCTTGCCGAGAGTGAATTCAAGAGGCAGGAGAGCGGCAGCCACCGTCCTCCAGCAGTCGGAAGGCTTCGCACACAAGCCCGCTTCTTTGCGGCTTCGTTCTTCGCCTCTTCCAAGCAACCGTGATCTCTGCTTCTCGGAGGCGAAGAAGCGGCTAATTCGCGCACAGCTCAGTAGAGCGGCAGCGGAGCGCTCCGGAGCGCCGCTTCAAGCCGAAAGACGCCGGGAAGCGGCACTTTCCTCCGGATAGCTCCGGAGCCGCGCTTCTGCTTCTCTAGTCATCTCTAGCTTAGCGAAAAGCTTTCCCACTCCATTTGGCAAGGGGAGAGCGTACCTGCACTGCACACCAACCGCGGTTTGCAAAGAAAGAGGATTTGCTGCACATTCCAAGGACACGGCTCTTTCCGAGGCAATCTGCAACCTGCTGTCAGATGGAAGTGCTCTCTGCCCTCTCCTGCCCAGCTCTAGGTACTAGCGGGCACTTTCCAGCCTGGGCGAGGCAAACAACCTCGAGAGATTTCACAGAGCATAAGTGGAGCACAGATGCTCAAAAGCAGCAAAGCTGAAGAGCCTGGCTCAACTTCACTAGTGTGCAATTCATTGACTGCGAAAAACAAAGCAGCAGAGCACCGGGCTTCTGGGCGCTGTGAAGGCAATTGCCAAAACCAGGCAGCTGCTCCTTCCCAAGCACAGGCAGCTGCCTATGTTCTTGCTTGTCGACAAACTCACCGCTGCCCTTCTTTTCAGCAGCTGCCACCGTCTTCTGTGCATCTCGCAGCCTCTGGCGACGAGCAAGACTTGCCAAGGTGGGACGCATCAGGACCAAGTCAAAACGCAGGCAAGTTGTCCTGGAACGCTTTCCATTCGCTTGCCGAGAGTGAATTCAAGAGGCAGGAGAGCGGCAGCGACCGTCCTCCGGCAGTCGGAAGGCTTCGCACACAAGCCCGCTTCTTTGCGGCTTCGTTCTTCGCCTCTTCCAAGCAACCGCGATCTCTGCTTCTCGGAGGCGAAGAAGCGGCTAATTCGCGCACAGCTCAGTAGAGCGCCAGCGGAGCGCTCCGGAGCGCCGCTTCAAGCCGAAAGACGCCGGGAAGCGGCACTTTCCTCCGGATAGCTCCGTAGCCGCGCTTCTGCTTCTCTAGTCATCTCTAGCTTAGCGAAAAGCTTTCCCACTCCAGTTGGCAAGGGGAGAGCGTACCTGCACTGCACACTAACCGCGGTTTGCAAAGAAAGAGGATTTGCTGCACATTCCAAGGACACGGCTCTTTCCGAGGCAATCTGCAACCTGCTGTCAGATGGAAGTGCTCTCTGCCCTCTCCTGCCCAGCTCTAGGTACTAGCGGGCACTTTCCAGCCTGGGCGAGGCAAACAACCTCCAGAGATGTCACAGAGCATAAGTGGAGCACAGATGCTCAAAAGCAGCAAAGCTGAAGAGCCTGGCTCAGCTTCACTAGTGTGCAATTGACTGACTGCGAAAAACAAAGCAGCAGAGCACCGGGCTTCTGGGCGCTGTGAAGGCAATTGCCAAAACCAGGCAGCTGCTCCTTCCCAAGCACAGGCAGCTGCCTATGTTCTTGCTTGTCGACAAACTCACCGCTGCCCTTCTTTTCAGCAGCTGCCACCGTCTTCTGTGCATCTCGGAGCCTCTGGCGACGAGCAAGACTTGCCAAGGTGGGACGCATCAGGACCAAGTCAAAACCCAGGCAAGTTGTCCTGGAACGCTTTCCATTCGCTTGCCGAGAGTGAATTCAAGAGGCAGGAGAGCGGCAGCCACCGTCCTCCGGCAGTCGGAAGGCTTCGCACACAAGCCCGCTTCTTTGCGGCTTCGTTCTTCGCCTCTTCCAAGCAACCGCGATCTCTGCTTCTCGGAGGCGAAGAAGCGGCTAATTCGCGCACAGCTCAGTAGAGCGGCAGCGCAGCGCTCCGGAGCGCCGCTTCAAGCCGAAAGACGCCGGGAAGCGGCACTTTCCTCCGGATAGCTCCGGAGCCGCGCTTCTGCTTCTCTAGTCATCTCTAGCTTAGCGAAAAGCTTTCCCACTCCATTTGGCAAGGGGAGAGCGTACCTGCACTGCACACTAACCGCGGTTTGCAAAGAAAGAGGATTTGCTGCACATTCCAAGGACACGGCTCTTTCCGAGGCAATCTGCAACCTGCTGTCAGATGGAAGTGCTCTCTGCCCTCTCCTGCCCAGCTCTAGGTACTAGCGGGCACTTTCCAGCCTGGGCGAGGCAAACAACCTCGAGAGATGTCACAGAGCATAAGTGGAGCACAGATGCTCAAAAGCAGCAAAGCTGAAGAGCCTGGCTCAGCTTCACTAGTGTGCAATTGACTGACTGCGAAAAACAAAGCAGCAGAGCACCGGGCTTCTGGGCGCTGTGAAGGCAATTGCCAAAACCAGGCAGCTGCTCCTTCCCAAGCACAGGCAGCTGCCTATGTTCTTGCTTGTCGACAAACTCACCGCTGCCCTTCTTTTCAGCAGCTGCCACCGTCTTCTGTGCATCTCGGAGCCTCTGGCGACGAGCAAGACTTGCCAAGGTGGGACGCATCAGGACCAAGTCAAAACCCAGGCAAGTTGTCCTGGAACGCTTTCCATTCGCTTGCCGAGAGTGAATTCAAGAGGCAGGAGAGCGGCAGCCACCGTCCTCCAGCAGTCGGAAGGCTTCGCACACAAGCCCGCTTCTTTGCGGCTTCGTTCTTCGCCTCTTCCAAGCAACCGCGATCTCTGCTTCTCGGAGGCGAAGAAGCGGCTAATTCGCGCACAGCTCAGTAGAGCGGCAGCGGAGCGCTCCGGAGCGCCGCTTCAAGCCGAAAGACGCCGGGAAGCGGCACTTTCCTCCGGATAGCTCCGGAGCCGCGCTTCTGCTTCTCTAGTCATCTCTAGCTTAGCGAAAAGCTTTCCCACTCCATTTGGCAAGGGGAGAGCGTACCTGCACTGCACACTAACCGCGGTTTGCAAAGAAAGAGGATTTGCTGCACATTGCAAGGACACGGCTCTTTCCGAGGCAATCTGCAACCTGCTGTCAGATGGAAGTGCTCTCTGCCCTCTCCTGCCCAGCTCTAGGTACTAGCGGGCACTTGCCAGCCTGGGCGAGGCAAACAACCTCGAGAGATGTCACAGAGCATAAGTGGAGCACAGATGCTCAAAAGCAGCAAAGCTGAAGAGCCTGGCTCAGCTTCACTAGTGTGCAATTGACTGACTGCGAAAAACAAAGCAGCAGAGCACCGGGCTTCTGGGCGCTGTGAAGGCAATTGCCAAAACCAGGCAGCTGCTCCTTCCCAAGCACAGGCAGCTGCCTATGTTCTTGCTTGTCGACAAACTCACCGCTGCCCTTCTTTTCAGCAGCTGCCACCGTCTTCTGTGCATCTCGGAGCCTCTGGCGACGAGCAAGACTTGCCAAGGTGGGACGCATCAGGACCAAGTCAAAACCCAGGCAAGTTGTCCTGGAACGCTTTCCATTCGCTTGCCGAGAGTGAATTCAACAGGCAGGAGAGCGGCAGCCACCGTCCTCCAGCAGTCGGAAGGCTTCGCACACAAGCCCGCTTCTTTGCGGCTTCGTTCTTCGCCTCTTCCAAGCAACCGCGATCTCTGCTTCTCGGAGGCGAAGAAGCGGCTAATTCGCGCACAGCTCAGTAGAGCGGCAGCGGAGCGCTCCGGAGCGCCGCTTCAAGCCGAAAGACGCCGGGAAGCGGCACTTTCCTCCGGATAGCTCCGGAGCCGCGCTTCTGCTTCTCTAGTCATCTCTAGCTTAGCGAAAAGCTTTCCCACTCCATTTGGCAAGGGGAGAGCGTACCTGCACTGCACACTAACCGCGGTTTGCAAAGAAAGAGGATTTGCTGCACATTCCAAGGACACGGCTCTTTCCGAGGCAATCTGCAACCTGCTGTCAGATGGAAGTGCTCTCTGCCCTCTCCTGCCCAGCTCTAGGTACTAGCGGGCACTTTCCAGCCTGGGCGAGGCAAACAACCTCGAGAGATGTCACAGAGCATAAGTGGAGCACAGATGCTCAAAAGCAGCAAAGCTGAAGAGCCTGGCTCAGCTTGACTAGTGTGCAATTGACTGACTGCGAAAAACAAAGCAGCAGAGCACCGGGCTTCTGGGCGCTGTGAAGGCAATTGCCAAAACCAGGCAGCTGCTCCTTCCCAAGCACAGGCAGCTGCCTATGTTCTTGCTTGTCGACAAACTCACCGCTGCCCTTCTTTTCAGCAGCTGCCACCGTCTTCTGTGCATCTCGCAGCCTCTGGCGACGAGCAAGACTTGCCAAGGTGGGACGCATCAGGACCAAGTCAAAACCCAGGCAAGTTGTCCTGGAACGCTTTCCATTCGCTTGCCGAGAGTGAATTCAAGAGGCAGGAGAGCGGCAGCCACCGTCCTCCAGCAGTCGGAAGGCTTCGCACACAAGCCCGCTTCTTTGCGGCTTCGTTCTTCGCCTCTTCCAAGCAACCGCGATCTCTGCTTCTCGGAGGCGAAGAAGCGGCTAATTCGCGCACAGCTCAGTAGAGCGGCAGCGCAGCGCTCCGGAGCGCCGCTTCAAGCCGAAAGACGCCGGGAAGCGGCACTTTCCTCCGGATAGCTCCGGAGCCGCGCTTCTGCTTCTCTAGTCATCTCTAGCTTAGCGAAAAGCTTTCCCACTCCAGTTGGCAAGGGGAGAGCGTACCTGCACTGCACACTAACCGCGGTTTGCAAAGAAAGAGGATTTGCTGCACATTGCAAGGACACGGCTCTTTCCGAGGCAATCTGCAACCTGCTGTCAGATGGAAGTGCTCTCTGCCCTCTCCTGCCCAGCTCTAGGTACTAGCGGGCACTTGCCAGCCTGGGCGAGGCAAACAACCTCGAGAGATGTCACAGAGCATAAGTGGAGCACAGATGCTCAAAAGCAGCAAAGCTGAAGAGCCTGGCTCAGCTTCACTAGTGTGCAATTGACTGACTGCGAAAAACAAAGCAGCAGAGCACCGGGCTTCTGGGCGCTGTGAAGGCAATTGCCAAAACCAGGCAGCTGCTCCTTCCCAAGCACAGGCAGCTGCCTATGTTCTTGCTTGTCGACAAACTCACCGCTGCCCTTCTTTTCAGCAGCTGCCACCGTCTTCTGTGCATCTCGCAGCCTCTGGCGACGAGCAAGACTTGCCAAGGTGGGACGCATCAGGACCAAGTCAAAACCCAGGCAAGTTGTCCTGGAACGCTTTCCATTCGCTTGCCGAGAGTGAATTCAACAGGCAGGAGAGCGGCAGCCACCGTCCTCCAGCAGTCGGAAGGCTTCGCACACAAGCCCGCTTCTTTGCGGCTTCGTTCTTCGCCTCTTCCAAGCAACCGCGATCTCTGCTTCTCGGAGGCGAAGAAGCGGCTAATTCGCGCACAGCTCAGTAGAGCGGCAGCGGAGCGCTCCGGAGCGCCGCTTCAAGCCGAAAGACGCCGGGAAGCGGCACTTTCCTCCGGATAGCTCCGGAGCCGCGCTTCTGCTTCTCTAGTCATCTCTAGCTTAGCGAAAAGCTTTCCCACTCCATTTGGCAAGGGGAGAGCGTACCTGCACTGCACACTAACCGCGGTTTGCAAAGAAAGAGGATTTGCTGCACATTCCAAGGACACGGCTCTTTCCGAGGCAATCTGCAACCTGCTGTCAGATGGAAGTGCTCTCTGCCCTCTCCTGCCCAGCTCTAGCTACTAGCGGGCACTTGCCAGCCTGGCCGAGGCAAACAACCTCCAGAGATGTCACAGAGCATAAGTGGAGCACAGATGCTCAAAAGCAGCAAAGCTGAAGAGCCTGGCTCAGCTTGACTAGTGTGCAATTGACTGACTGCGAAAAACAAAGCAGCAGAGCACCGGGCTTCTGGGCGCTGTGAAGGCAATTGCCAAAACCAGGCAGCTGCTCCTTCCTAAGCACAGGCAGCTGCCTATGTTCTTGCTTGTCGACAAACTCACCGCTGCCCTTCTTTTCAGCAGCTGCCACCGTCTTCTGTGCATCTCGCAGCCTCTGGCGACGAGCAAGACTTGCCAAGGTGGGACGCATCAGGACCAAGTCAAAACGCAGGCAAGTTGTCCTGGAACGCTTTCCATTCGCTTGCCGAGAGTGAATTCAAGAGGCAGGAGAGCGGCAGCCACCGTCCTCCAGCAGTCGGAAGGCTTCGCACACAAGCCCGCTTCTTTGCGGCTTCGTTCTTCGCCTCTTCCAAGCAACCGCCATCTCTGCTTCTCGGAGGCGAAGAAGCGGCTAATTCGCGCACAGCTCAGTAGAGCGCCAGCGGAGCGCTCCGGAGCGCCGCTTCAAGCCGAAAGACGCCGGGAAGCGGCACTTTCCTCCGGATAGCTCCGGAGCCGCGCTTCTGCTTCTCTAGTCATCTCTAGCTTAGCGAAAAGCTTTCCCACTCCAGTTGGCAAGGGGAGAGCGTACCTGCACTGCACACTAACCGCGGTTTGCAAAGAAAGAGGATTTGCTGCACATTGCAAGGACACGGCTCTTTCCGAGGCAATCTGCAACCTGCTGTCAGATGGAAGTGCTCTCTGCCCTCTCCTGCCCAGCTCTAGGTACTAGCGGGCACTTGCCAGCCTGGCCGAGGCAAACAACCTCCAGAGATGTCACAGAGCATAAGTGGAGCACAGATGCTCAAAAGCAGCAAAGCTGAAGAGCCTGGCTCAACTTCACTAGTGTGCAATTGACTGACTGCGAAAAACAAAGCAGCAGAGCACCGGGCTTCTGGGCGCTGTGAAGGCAATTGCCAAAACCAGGCAGCTGCTCCTTCCCAAGCACAGGCAGCTGCCTATGTTCTTGCTTGTCGACAAACTCACCGCTGCCCTTCTTTTCAGCAGCTGCCACCGTCTTCTGTGCATCTCGCAGCCTCTGGCGACGAGCAAGACTTGCCAAGGTGGGAGGCATCAGGACCAAGTCAAAACCCAGGCAAGTTGTCCTGGAACGCTTTCCATTCGCTTGCCGAGAGTGAATTCAACAGGCAGGAGAGCAGCAGCCACCGTCCTCCAGCAGTCGGAAGCCTTGGCACACAAGCCCGCTTCTTTGCGGCTTCGTTCTTCGCCTCTTCCAAGCAACCGCGATCTCTGCTTCTCGGAGGCGAAGAAGCGGCTAATTCGCGCACAGCTCAGTAGAGCGGCAGCGCAGCGCTCCGGAGCGCTGCTTCAAGCCGAAAGACGCCGGGAAGCGGCACTTTCCTCCGGATAGCTCCGGAGCCGCGCTTCTGCTTCTCTAGTCATCTCTAGCTTAGCGAAAAGCTTTCCCACTCCATTTGGCAAGGGGAGAGCGTACCTGCACTGCACACTAACCGCGGTTTGCAAAGAAAGAGGATTTGCTGCACATTGCAAGGACACGGCTCTTTCCGAGGCAATCTGCAACCTGCTGTCAGATGGAAGTGCTCTCTGCCCTCTCCTGCCCAGCTCTAGGTACTAGCGGGCACTTGCCAGCCTGGCCGAGGCAAACAACCTCGAGAG
The DNA here is from genome assembly GCF_031753505.1 of Anomalospiza imberbis. Classification (NCBI taxonomy): domain Eukaryota; kingdom Metazoa; phylum Chordata; class Aves; order Passeriformes; family Viduidae; genus Anomalospiza; species Anomalospiza imberbis. Next base: position 44,825 of record NW_027100228.1, read on the forward strand.
ATGTCACAGAGCATAAGTGGAGCACAGATGCTCAAAAGCAGCAAAGCTGAAGAGCCTGGCTCAACTTCACTAGTGTGCAATTCATTGACTGCGAAAAACAAAGCAGCAGAGCACCGGGCTTCTGGGCGCTGTGAAGGCAATTGCCAAAACCAGGCAGCTGCTCCTTCCCAAGCACAGGCAGCTGCCTATGTTCTTGCTTGTCGACAAACTCACCGCTGCCCTTCTTTTCAGCAGCTGCCACCGTCTTCTGTGCATCTCGGAGCCTCTGGCGACGAGCAAGACTTGCCAAGGTGGGACGCATCAGGACCAAGTCAAAACCCAGGCAAGTTGTCCTGGAACGCTTTCCATTCGCTTGCCGAGAGTGAATTCAAGAGGCAGGAGAGCGGCAGCCACCGTCCTCCGGCAGTCTGAAGGCTTCGCACACAAGCCCGCTTCTTTGCGGCTTCGTTCTTCGCCTCTTCCAAGCAACCGCGATCTCTGCTTCTCGGAGGCGAAGAAGCGGCTAATTCGCGCACAGCTCAGTAGAGCGGCAGCGGAGCACTCCGGAGCGCCGCTTCTGCCGAAAGACGCCGGGAAGCGGCACTTTCCTCCGGATAGCTCCGGAGCCGCGCTTCTGCTTCTCTAGTCATCTCTAGCTTAGCGAAAAGCTTTCCCACTCCATTTGGCAAGGGGAGAGCGTACCTGCACTGCACACTAACCGCGGTTTGCAAAGAAAGAGGATTTGCTGCACATTGCAAGGACACGGCTCTTTCCGAGGCAATCTGCAACCTGCTGTCAGATGGAAGTGCTCTCTGCCCTCTCCTGCCCAGCTCTAGGTACTAGCGGGCACTTTCCAGCCTGGGCGAGGCAAACAACCTCCAGAGATGTCACAGAGCATAAGTGGAGCACAGATGCTCAAAAGCAGCAAAGCTGAAGAGCCTGGCTCAGCTTCACTAGTGTGCAATTGACTGACTGCGAAAAACAAAGCAGCAGAGCACCGGGCTTCTGGGCGCTGTGAAGGCAATTGCCAAAACCAGGCAGCTGCTCCTTCCCAAGCACAGGCAGCTGCCTATGTTCTTGCTTGTCGACAAACTCACCGCTGCCCTTCTTTTCAGCAGCTGCCACCGTCTTCTGTGCATCTCGGAGCCTCTGGCGACGAGCAAGACTTGCCAAGGTGGGACGCATCAGGACCAAGTCAAAACCCAGGCAAGTTGTCCTGGAACGCTTTCCATTCGCTTGCCGAGAGTGAATTCAAGAGGCAGGAGAGCGGCAGCCACCGTCCTCCAGCAGTCGGAAGGCTTGGCACACAAGCCCGCTTCTTTGCGGCTTCGTTCTTCGCCTCTTCCAAGCAACCGCGATCTCTGCTTCTCGGAGGCGAAGAAGCGGCTAATTCGCGCACAGCTCAGTAGAGCGGCAGCGGAGCGCTCCGGAGCGCCGCTTCAAGCCGAAAGACGCCGGGAAGCGGCACTTTCCTCCGGATAGCTCCGGAGCCGCGCTTCTGCTTCTCTAGTCATCTCTAGCTTAGCGAAAAGCTTTCCCACTCCATTTGGCAAGGGGAGAGCGTACCTGCACTGCACACTAACCGCGGTTTGCAAAGAAAGAGGATTTGCTGCACATTCCAAGGACACGGCTCTTTCCGAGGCAATCTGCAACCTGCTGTCAGATGGAAGTGCTCTCTGCCCTCTCCTGCCCAGCTCTAGCTACTAGCGGGCACTTTCCAGCCTGGGCGAGGCAAACAACCTCCAGAGATGTCACAGAGCATAAGTGGAGCACAGATGCTCAAAAGCAGCAAAGCTGAAGAGCCTGGCTCAGCTTGACTAGTGTGCAATTGACTGACTGCGAAAAACAAAGCAGCAGAGCACCGGGCTTCTGGGCGCTGTGAAGGCAATTGCCAAAACCAGGCAGCTGCTCCTTCCCAAGCACAGGCAGCTGCCTATGTTCTTGCTTGTCGACAAACTCACCGCTGCCCTTCTTTTCAGCAGCTGCCACCGTCTTCTGTGCATCTCGGAGCCTCTGGCGACGAGCAAGACTTGCCAAGGTGGGACGCATCAGGACCAAGTCAAAACCCAGGCAAGTTGTCCTGGAACGCTTTCCATTCGCTTGCCGAGAGTGAATTCAAGAGGCAGGAGAGCGGCAGCCACCGTCCTCCAGCAGTCGGAAGGCTTGGCACACAAGCCCGCTTCTTTGCGGCTTCGTTCTTCGCCTCTTCCAAGCAACCGCGATCTCTGCTTCTCGGAGGCGAAGAAGCGGCTAATTCGCGCACAGCTCAGTAGAGCGGCAGCGCAGCGCTCCGGAGCGCCGCTTCAAGCCGAAAGACGCCGGGAAGCGGCACTTTCCTCCGGATAGCTCCGGAGCCGCGCTTCTGCTTCTCTAGTCATCTCTAGCTTAGCGAAAAGCTTTCCCACTCCATTTGGCAAGGGGAGAGCGTACCTGCACTGCACACTAACCGCGGTTTGCAAAGAAAGAGGATTTGCTGCACATTGCAAGGACACGGCTCTTTCCGAGGCAATCTGCAACCTGCTGTCAGATGGAAGTGCTCTCTGCCCTCTCCTGCCCAGCTCTAGGTACTAGCGGGCACTTTCCAGCCTGGGCGAGGCAAACAACCTCGAGAGATGTCACAGAGCATAAGTGGAGCACAGATGCTCAAAAGCAGCAAAGCTGAAGAGCCTGGCTCAGCTTCACTAGTGTGCAATTGACTGACTGCGAAAAACAAAGCAGCAGAGCACCGGGCTTCTGGGCGCTGTGAAGGCAATTGCCAAAACCAGGCAGCTGCTCCTTCCCAAGCACAGGCAGCTGCCTATGTTCTTGCTTGTCGACAAACTCACCGCTGCCCTTCTTTTCAGCAGCTGCCACCGTCTTCTGTGCATCTCGGAGCCTCTGGCGACGAGCAAGACTTGCCAAGGTGGGACGCATCAGGACCAAGTCAAAACCCAGGCAAGTTGTCCTGGAACGCTTTCCATTCGCTTGCCGAGAGTGAATTCAACAGGCAGGAGAACGGCAGCCACCGTCCTCCAGCAGTCGGAAGGCTTCGCACACAAGCCCGCTTCTTTGCGGCTTCGTTCTTCGCCTCTTCCAAGCAACCGCGATCTCTGCTTCTCGGAGGCGAAGAAGCGGCTAATTCGCGCACAGCTCAGTAGAGCGGCAGCGGAGCGCTCCGGAGCGCCGCTTCAAGCCGAAAGACGCCGGGAAGCGGCACTTTCCTCCGGATAGCTCCGGAGCCGCGCTTCTGCTTCTCTAGTCATCTCTAGCTTAGCGAAAAGCTTTCCCACTCCATTTGGCAAGGGGAGAGCGTACCTGCACTGCACACTAACCGCGGTTTGCAAAGAAAGAGGATTTGCTGCACATTGCAAGGACACGGCTCTTTCCGAGGCAATCTGCAACCTGCTGTCAGATGGAAGTGCTCTCTGCCCTCTCCTGCCCAGCTCTAGCTACTAGCGGGCACTTTCCAGCCTGGGCGAGGCAAACAACCTCCAGAGATGTCACAGAGCATAAGTGGAGCACAGATGCTCAAAAGCAGCAAAGCTGAAGAGCCTGGCTCAGCTTGACTAGTGTGCAATTGACTGACTGCGAAAAACAAAGCAGCAGAGCACCGGGCTTCTGGGCGCTGTGAAGGCAATTGCCAAAACCAGGCAGCTGCTCCTTCCCAAGCACAGGCAGCTGCCTATGTTCTTGCTTGTCGACAAACTCACCGCTGCCCTTCTTTTCAGCAGCTGCCACCGTCTTCTGTGCATCTCGGAGCCTCTGGCGACGAGCAAGACTTGCCAAGGTGGGACGCATCAGGACCAAGTCAAAACGCAGGCAAGTTGTCCTGGAACGCTTTCCATTCGCTTGCCGAGAGTGAATTCAACAGGCAGGAGAGCGGCAGCCACCGTCCTCCAGCAGTCGGAAGGCTTCGCACACAAGCCCGCTTCTTTGCGGCTTCGTTCTTCGCCTCTTCCAAGCAACCGCGATCTCTGCTTCTCGGAGGCGAAGAAGCGGCTAATTCGCGCACAGCTCAGTAGAGCGCCAGCGGAGCGCTCCGGAGCGCCGCTTCAAGCCGAAAGACGCCGGGAAGCGGCACTTTCCTCCGGATAGCTCCGGAGCCGCGCTTCTGCTTCTCTAGTCATCTCTAGCTTAGCGAAAAGCTTTCCCACTCCAGTTGGCAAGGGGAGAGCGTACCTGCACTGCACACTAACCGCGGTTTGCAAAGAAAGAGGATTTGCTGCACATTCCAAGGACACGGCTCTTTCCGAGGCAATCTGCAACCTGCTGTCAGATGGAAGTGCTCTCTGCCCTCTCCTGCCCAGCTCTAGGTACTAGCGGGCACTTGCCAGCCTGGCCGAGGCAAACAACCTCCAGAGATGTCACAGAGCATAAGTGGAGCACAGATGCTCAAAAGCAGCAAAGCTGAAGAGCCTGGCTCAACTTCACTAGTGTGCAATTGACTGACTGCGAAAAACAAAGCAGCAGAGCACCGGGCTTCTGGGCGCTGTGAAGGCAATTGCCAAAACCAGGCAGCTGCTCCTTCCCAAGCACAGGCAGCTGCCTATGTTCTTGCTTGTCGACAAACTCACCGCTGCCCTTCTTTTCAGCAGCTGCCACCGTCTTCTGTGCATCTCGCAGCCTCTGGCGACGAGCAAGACTTGCCAAGGTGGGAGGCATCAGGACCAAGTCAAAACCCAGGCAAGTTGTCCTGGAACGCTTTCCATTCGCTTGCCGAGAGTGAATTCAACAGGCAGGAGAGCAGCAGCCACCGTCCTCCAGCAGTCGGAAGCCTTGGCACACAAGCCCGCTTCTTTGCGGCTTCGTTCTTCGCCTCTTCCAAGCAACCGCGATCTCTGCTTCTCGGAGGCGAAGAAGCGGCTAATTCGCGCACAGCTCAGTAGAGCGGCAGCGCAGCGCTCCGGAGCGCTGCTTCAAGCCGAAAGACGCCGGGAAGCGGCACTTTCCTCCGGATAGCTCCGGAGCCGCGCTTCTGCTTCTCTAGTCATCTCTAGCTTAGCGAAAAGCTTTCCCACTCCATTTGGCAAGGGGAGAGCATACCTGCACTGCACACTAACCGCGGTTTGCAAAGAAAGAGGATTTGCTGCACATTGCAAGGACACGGCTCTTTCCGAGGCAATCTGCAACCTGCTGTCAGATGGAAGTGCTCTCTGCCCTCTCCTGCCCAGCTCTAGGTACTAGCGGGCACTTGCCAGCCTGGCCGAGGCAAACAACCTCCAGAGATTTCACAGAGCATAAGTGGAGCACAGATGCTCAAAAGCAGCAAAGCTGAAGAGCCTGGCTCAACTTCACTAGTGTGCAATTCATTGACTGCGAAAAACAAAGCAGCAGAGCACCGGGCTTCTGGGCGCTGTGAAGGCAATTGCCAAAACCAGGCAGCTGCTCCTTCCCAAGCACAGGCAGCTGCCTATGTTCTTGCTTGTCGACAAACTCACCGCTGCCCTTCTTTTCAGCAGCTGCCACCGTCTTCTGTGCATCTCGGAGCCTCTGGCGACGAGCAAGACTTGCCAAGGTGGGACGCATCAGGACCAAGTCAAAACCCAGGCAAGTTGTCCTGGAACGCTTTCCATTCGCTTGCCGAGAGTGAATTCAAGAGGCAGGAGAGCGGCAGCCACCGTCCTCCGGCAGTCTGAAGGCTTCGCACACAAGCCCGCTTCTTTGCGGCTTCGTTCTTCGCCTCTTCCAAGCAACCGCGATCTCTGCTTCTCGGAGGCGAAGAAGCGGCTAATTCGCGCACAGCTCAGTAGAGCGGCAGCGGAGCACTCCGGAGCGCCGCTTCTGCCGAAAGACGCCGGGAAGCGGCACTTTCCTCCGGATAGCTCCGGAGCCGCGCTTCTGCTTCTCTAGTCATCTCTAGCTTAGCGAAAAGCTTTCCCACTCCATTTGGCAAGGGGAGAGCGTACCTGCACTGCACACTAACCGCGGTTTGCAAAGAAAGAGGATTTGCTGCACATTCCAAGGACACGGCTCTTTCCAAGGCAATCTGCAACCTGCTGTCAGATGGAAGTGCTCTCTGCCCTCTCCTGCCCAGCTCTAGGTACTAGCGGGCACTTGCCAGCCTGGCCGAGGCAAACAACCTCCAGAGACAACCCTTTGGAGCATCTGTGCTCCACTTATGCTCTGTGGGGCTCTGCGGGGCTCCCGGGGCCGCCAGAGGCTGCCCCCAGCAGGAGCCCAGTTGCTGCCAGTCACTCACCATTATGATACAATTTGCCCCCAGCACTGTTCCCGTTGTTCCCACTTTCATCCCGTGTGTTCCCAGTTCTCCCACTTGCCCCCAGTCACTCCCAGTAAGATCCTAGTATGAGTCAAGTATGATCCCAGTCTCTCCCAGCAGGGCCCCAGTCACTCACCCTTGTCCCCAGTTGCCCCCAGCGTGGTCCCAGTTGCCCCCAGCACATTCCCAGTGGCTCCATATGTGTCCCAGTCCTAGTGCAATGATGGGGAATACCAAATGCACTTGAGGCATCACGTACGGTTAACACCAAAGCTGTGGCTATGTTTGTGATGGGGTCATAGGTAAAGTTCACTAGGTTCCACCGGGATTGGAATTCCTTTTCAAAATCAGCGGCACTGTCCCAAACTATTTTCCGAATCTCAGTAGGAAAAGTGCCTTCTTCACCTTCTCTTATAATCGAGGCAGCAACCGACTGCATCCCTAATTGAGCCTGGATACAGCTGAGAGCTAAAGAAACGTTCTTTTGTGTGGCACCGAGTGCATCAATTACCAATTTGTGATCATTTACGCTTGCTTCCTCCCAACTTGGTAATATGTTTGATAGCAAGCACTGATGTCTTCCCAAGGCCAATAAGGACGACTGCAGTGGTTGTTGGAATTTGGTCAAATCTAGTGGTGGCAGCCAATGTGTTCATTAATACTTCTGAATCAATGCTATTTAGAATTCCCAATCCTGTTCCCACAGCACCGGTTACGTCTCTTAGCATCCGTCTTTTAGAAGGGTTCCGCTGTCGCAACCAGGTCGTCCAACCCTGAAAAGAAGTTTACAAAAAAGGTGAACAAGCTGGCTGAATTTCTGAGACATTTTTTTGCATCAGCAAAATCAGGGGTATTTAACCCCATCGTTTGGGAATTGGGGAGTGTTTGACACCCCAGGATCTGGGATTTGGAGGGTTTGATCCTAAAATTTGGGGTTCGGGGCTGGGGAGGGGGGGGTAGGGCTTGACATCCCAGAGTTTGGGTTTGAGGGTGTTTGACCCCCCCAGTGTTTGAACCCCCAGGATTTGGGGTCGGGGGGAGTTGACCCCAGGATCTGGGGTGTTTGACCCGCTGGGTTTGGGGTCGGGGTTGAGAGCAGAGCCATTTCCTGGAAACAGCGGCGGGACCGGGACTGGGAACAGGATCGGGATCGGGAATGGGAGTGGGATCGGGGTCGGGAATGAGATCGGGAACAGGAACAGAAATGGGAATGGGATTGGGATCGGGAACAGGATCAGGAACGGGATTGGGCTCGGGAAGGGGAGAGGCCCTGGCCCAATAATGGACCCCTCCCCCAGGGAGCGACCCTGCCCCAATCCCGGGATGGAGCAATCCCCTCAATCCCAGACCCCTCCCCAATTCCCAAACCCTCCCCAATGCCAGCCCCTGACCCAGTCCCAGACCCCTGCCCAGTTGCTGAACGGACCCTCCCTCAATCCCAGCCCGCCCCGATCCGGATCGGAGCCATCCCCGGAGCCTCCCCCATTCCCGGACCGGACCCTTCAATCCCTTTTTGGGGCGGCTCCTGCCGCTTCCAGCCCATTTTTGGGGGATCCAAAGGGCTCCGGGGACCCTCCCCACTTTGGGGGTGTTGGGGTGGCCCCAGGGCCGCCCCGAGGGCCGAGGGGGGATGGAAACCCCCAAAGCCGGGGGGCTCCTGAGGGTCCCCCGTCCCCACCCCAAAACAGCTCCTGGCCAATCAGAGCGCGCGGCGCTGCTGACAACTCAGTTGCCGGGCCGGCGATTTTCAGGCAATCAGCGCCTGTGATAGCGCTGCTCATCGGTTGCCAGGCAGATCAAAACGCTTCTCAATGCGCTAGCCAATCAGAGACTGCGCGGGGCCATTTCTAGCCAATCAGAGCGCTTGTTCTCGATGACTCCTCAGTCGCCAGGCGGAGCCGCAGCGCCCAGCGCTCCCCGGGAGCGGAATTTGGGCAGGGGGGAGGTGACCCTGGGGATGGGGATGGGGCATGCGGGGGCAGCTGGGGCCGGACTGGTGGCACTGGTGGTGCTGAGAGCCCCCCCGGCCGCGGGGGTCGCGGTGAGAAGGGGTTGGGGGCCCCAAATTAAACCAAAGAGGGATCGGGACCCCCCCACGGAGCAGGAGGGGCCTGGAACCCCCAAAACCAAACACGGGGGAGGGGAGCGGGGATTGGGGGAACGATGGGGAAGGCGGGGGAAAGAGGGGGATGGGACACCCAAAAAGGATCAAGACAACTTGAGGTGGCCACCTTTCTATGTGGATGGTAGCCAATGGTAGCCAATGCTTTTTCCCAGTCCATGGGATCCCAGTCTGTGCAATCCCAGTCCATGTGGTCCCAGTCCATATAATCTCAACCCAGTTTATCCCAGTGTGTACCGTCCTGATCCCTATGGTCCCATTCCATATGGTCCCAGTCCATAGGATCTCAGTCCAGGTGATCCCAGCCCATGTTTGATCCCAGTCTGTGTGGTTCTGCACACACTGCCAGGGTCTGAAATTCCAGTCACCAGCCAGGAAAAAATGTTCCTGCCCTTGAATGTCCTTGCTGTCCTCTCAACGAGTTATAATAAAACTAAAAATCAATAAATTTTAATTTAAATAAAATAGAATAAAAATGAAATTTAAAAATTTCAACTCTTACAACCCTCCTAGGGCTCCGCTGCCGGAATCAGCAGGAGTGGTGTTGGCCTCTTCAGGGGAGTTAGAGTGGGACCCGACCAGAGCGGGGGCCCTTAAACCCCAAAAATCCACCCTGGGGGGCAAAACATCCCCTACAGCGGCTTGGAGTGAGTCCCCCAGAAAAATGTCACTTAAAGCTGTCATGATCGCCCCAGAAAAGGGGCTTGTGGGGCTGTGGCCCCACAAACACCTGAAAATGGGGAGGAAAAAACACCCTTGGAGGGGTGAGGTCCCCCCAAGCATCCCTAAAAAGAGAAAAACTCCTCTTCAGAGGGGCCTGAAGATCCTTCAGGGCCCTCGAGGAGGGACAAGATCCCCTCCTCTGCTGGGGCCTCTCCGAGCCGGGAGCTCTCCCGTTGGCGGCTGCCCTCGGGGGAGCCCCCAACGACGGCAGCTCCTGGGCTGAGCCCCCCTCAGCCGGGGCTGTGGAGGGAACTGGGGGGGCTGGGACGGGGCCTGGGAGTCCTGGGGTGACCTGGGGGAGCCTCAGTGGGTCCCACCTCCCCCTGTGCCCCCTCTCCCACCCCCTTCCCAATATTGCCCCCAAACAAAAGGTTGTGGCTGTGCCAGCGCCCCCACTGACCTCCAGCCCTGGGAACCTGGAGCAAGCGGAAACCACAACTTTGCAAATGCTACCTGTGCCTGAAGCAAATGGAAAGAGAAGTGGGGTGTGAAAAATAAAGCTTGTTTATTTTCAGAAAAACAGCAAAGAAAACACAGAACACATTTACATTGTAAGAATATTTGTAACAACAACTATCTATGGAACATATATACCCAAGAACATATCTAACAAAAGTCTATGAAACGTATTTACAAAAGACAAAAAGAAGCCCTAAAACCTATAGCCTAAAGACAACAACAAACTCTACAAGGTATGTACAAAAGGGTGGCATCTCTGTCCGGGATCTCCATCGGTCCTTGAGGAAAAGCAAGAGGCACAGTCACTCCAGTCAGGCAGAGAGGGCTCTTCCATGTGCCCCCAGGCTGGCCCAGCAAGCGCAGCACAGGCTGGGGATGGCCACCAGAACCCAATGCACCGGGTCCCACATCCCTGAGCAGGGACCACCCAGCCCAGTCCCAGCCTGGCAGCAGGGGACCCGCTCTGCCTGTGGGGACCACATGCCTGTCCTGCTGCTGGTATTGCTCTTCATCCCAAGATCATGGCCTCTTCCTCATCTTTCTCATCAATGTCCATGTCCTCAAGGTACTCTTCCATTTCCACGTCCATCTCCTCTTCCACATCTACCTCCATCTCTTCTTCACCAGTCTCTTCTCCATCCACTTCCATCTCCTCCTCTGTATCCATCTGCATGTCCACCTCCATCTCTTCCTCTCCAGTCTCTTCTCCATCCACTTCCATCTCCTCCTCTGTATCAATCTCCATGTCCACCTCCATCTCTTCCTCTCCACTCTCTTCTCCATCCACTTCCATCTCCTCCTCTGTATCCATCTGCATGTCCACCTCCATCTCTTCCTCTCCACTCTCTTCTCCATCCACTTCCATCTCCTCCTCTGTATCAATCTCCATGTCCACCTCCATCGCATTGTCTCCACTCTCTTCTCCATCCACTTCCATGTCCTCCTCTCTATCAGCCTGCATGTCCACCTCCATCTCGTCCTCTCTCTCAGTGACAGCCTGCAGAGGTAGCAACACCTCAGAGTGGGGTCCCTGTCCCACCCCATCCCCACAGAACTCCAGCCCAGCCGGGCAGCTGGGGGGTGTCCACCTCCATGGAATGGCACTGTACCTTCCTCAGGACAAATGTGAGCATCCTGCAGGGACGGATGACAAAATCCAGGCAACAGAGAGCTTTCAGGACTGATGGGAGTATCAGGGCGCAGGTGACGAGAAGAGTGACAGGGAACATGGTGAAGGGTGAGCTGGCACGAGGGCTGGCACAGGGTGGGCTGACACAAGGGCCAGTGGTTGTGTTGTGCTCTTTGCTGGACGCTGGAAGTTCCTGCTGGAACATCACATCTGTGACATCACAGTGGATCTAAAGAGCATCTTGTTCCGAGCTGAGCAATCTTCCCCAGCCCATGCTGCTCACAGCCCTGTTGCCAAGGATGGGGCATCCACAGCCTGGGCCAGTGCCTCAGCAGCCTCCGTGTAAAAGAGCAGCTCCCTCAGATCCAACTTCAATCAGCCTCCTGCAGTTGAAAGCCATCCCCCCTTGTCCTGTTGCCACGGGCCCGGCTGAACACTGTCCCCGTCTTTCCTGTGGGACCCTTCCAGTCCTGCAGAGCTGCAGGGAGGCCTCCCCAGTGTCTCCTGTTTCCAGGCTGAGCATCCCCAGCCCCACTTGGACGGCAGTCAGGTAGATCAGGGGGAGTCAAGGCTGAAGTCAAACAGCATCAGGAACTGAGAGGTGGAAGCTTTAGGCTCAGGTTTGCCTCTATAATAACAGTGGAGGGGAAGATGGTGGGACACTGGCTCTGTTCTAACCGGTGAATATTTTCTTTTTTTTTTTTTTTTTCCCTTCTTTTCTGTCATGCTGATGCAGGTGTTGCTGTTTGCAAGGAAGCTTGGCACATTATCCATTGTCTTCTCCATTTGTGAAACACCGAGCAGAGTCTGGGCAGGCTGATGATGCAGAGCAAAACCTGCAAATACACCGGTGATCCTGAGCTGGAGGATGCAGCTAAACCCGGCCAAAAATAATTTCTGGAAAGTCAAGCCTGGTTTACATTTTCTTGAGTTTGGCTATTCCTGAACCGGGGGAGAGGGCATTCGGGGGAGGGGGTACCACAGGGGTTCCCCTCCCCCGTTTTTGGGGAGTCTCCCATGGTGCCCCCTCCCCAAAAAGCTCCGCGGGCCCCCTGAAGCGGCTTCTGTTCCACCGGCCGGTGCCCCCTGATCCAGGACTGCCCCCGGTGAGTCTGGGGCGCTCTGGGGTTATTTTGGGGAGATTTTGGCGGCATTTATGGGCTTTGGGGGATTTTGTTGGGAGATTAGGGGGAATTATTGGATTTTGGAGGGAATTACTGGGTTTGTGGGGTTATGGGGGTTTTGTGGGATTTGAGGATTTTGGATTTTGGGGATTTTTTAGGGATTTGGGGTGGTTATTTTTTGGGGGGTTTATTGAAATTTTTAAGAGGTTTTTTTTTTTTTTTTTTAATTTTGGTGGGTTCCACTGGGATTTTGTGGGATTCTTTGGTGTTTAGGAGTTTTTAATTGGGATTTTTGGGGGATTTTGGGGGGTTTTAGTGGAATTTTGGGGGGCTTTGGAGTTGTCCCAGGGTGTGGGGAAGGGCTGAGAGGCACCAACATCTGGTTTAAACCCCTGAAAGTCCCAATAAACCCCATGAAATCGCAATTAAATTTCACAAATTCCCATTAGAATACCCTCGAATCCCAAAAAAAGCTCACAAAATCCCAATTAAACCCCACAAATCCCCCCAAAAATGTCTCCAAAACCACAACAAGCCCCACAAAATCCTCACGAGACCCAAAGAAATCTTGGCAACACCCAAAAAAAACCCACAAGCCCCCCCAAATCCCCACTAAAATAACTAAAAAACCCAAATCCCCAAAGAATCCCACTAATTGCCCCAACAATTCCAATAAAATGCCTCCAAATCCCCTAAAAATCCCAATAAAACCCAGAAATAATTCCAGAGGATCCCACAAAATCCCCACAAAATCCCAGTAAAACCTTCCAAAATTCAAAAGAAAACACAAAAAAAATCAATTAACCCCCAAATACCCCCAGGAAAAAAACTTCCCACTCAAAGCACCAAGAAAACCCCTCAAAATCCAAACTCCCAAAATTCCCAAACACCCCCACACCCAATAATTCTCCCCAAAAACCCCAACAATTCCCTGTAAACTCCCAACACAATTCCCAAAAGCCCAAAAAAGCCCCAGATGCCCAAACCCCTCCCGAGCCCCTCCCTGGTCCCTCCCGGTCCCGCCCAGGCCCGTCCGGGGCCGCGGCCAAAACTGCCCGGAGCGGACGCGGAGGTCCCGGAGCGACCCCGGAGCCGATCCCGGGCTCGGCCTCGGGCTCGGCCCCTTTGGGGGATTTTGGGCCGAAGCGGGCAGGTTTAGGGTGGGCTTCAGATCCCTTGCGGGGATCCCGAGCCTTTTCGGGTGGATTTTCAGCCCCTGTGGCTGATTTGAGGCCGAATCTGGTGGGGTTTAGGGGGGATTTCAGACCCCTTTGGATGATTTTAGGCCCATGGGGGTGGGGCTGGGGCCCATTTGGGTGAGTTTAGGAAAAACTGGGCCCATATGGGTGAATCCTAATCCTGTGTGGGTGATTTTAGGTCCCTTTTTTGTGTATTTTGGGTGCATTTAAGTAGGGTTTTTTGCTACTTTGGGCAATTTTAGGTTGAACCAAGCCTTTTTAGGGTGGTTTTAGGTCTTCTTGTGTTGGTGTCAGGGACATTTTGGTGATTTTAGATACCTTTGGATGATTTTAGGCTGGACCAGATACTTTCAGGGTGGATTTTAGTCACATTTGAAAGATTTACGGGTGATCTTAAGCCATTTCTTGAGGGCTATAAAACACTTGGGGCAGTTTTAAGCCCCTTGGGTTGGATTTTAGAGCCCTCTGGATACTTTTAATCCCATTTGGTTGGTGTCAGGCCGAACCATGTGGATGTAGGCTGCATTTGATGCCCTTTTGGGTGATTTTGGGTCAAACCGGGCTTTTTTAGGACAGCGCGTCCCCTTGGCCCCGCTCCTTTCCCCTCACGGTTCCGCCCTTTCCTCGCTCCTTTCCCCTCACGGTTCTGCCCTTTCCTCGCTCCTTTCCCCTCACGGTTCCGCCCTTTCCTCGCTCCTTTCCCCTCACGGTTCTGCCCTTTCCTCGCTCCTTTCCCCTCATGGTTCAGGATCCCGGAGCGGGGGAGGAGGAGGAGGGAGGGAGGAAGAGGCGCAGCGGCAGCAGGGAGCAGCCGGAGGAGAGGAGAGAAGGAATCGCGTGGCCCTGGCGCTGCCTGAGCTCGCAGCACCCCGGGAGCATCGCCCCCATCCCGCAGGTGCCCAGGGAGGGGGAGCTCGGCCCAAATATCCTGGGGGGTGCCTGGGTTCGGGTTCTTTGGGAGGGATGTTTGGAGCTGGCAGGGCTCCAAAGCCGAGCCGCAGCTGGCCCTCGGGGGGACATCGGGGGGTCCCCGAGAGGTGTTTTCGGGGGATCCCAGTGTGGGTGGCGGCAGAGCCCCGTCGGGGGGACACCGGTTTTGGGGAGCCCCGGGAGAGCCGCGGCTGCCCTGAGCGGGAGCCCCGAGAGAGGAGAGCCCCAGAAGCCCCAGCGGGGAACCCGAGAGGGGGGGACCCCTGGCAGTGCCGGCACCCCGGCAATGGGGGGTGCTGGGGCTGGAGGGGCGGCATGGCCGGGAAAGGGGTGCGGGGCTCCCGGGGCCGCCAGGGGCTGCTCCCAGCAGGAGCCCAGTTGCTGCCAGTCACTCCCCATTATGATACAATTTGCCCCCAGCACTGTTCCTGTTGTTCCCACTTTCATCCCGTGTGTTCCCAGTTCTCCCACTTGCCCCCAGAATAGTCCCAGTCACTCCCAGTAAGATCCCAGTATGAGTCAAGTATGATCCCAGTCTCTCCCAGCAGGGCCCCAGTCACTCACCCTTGTCCCCAGTTGCCCCCAGCGTGGTCCCAGTTGCCCCCAGCACATTCCCAGTGGCTCCATATGTGTCCCAGTCCTAGTGCAATGATGGGGAATACCAAATGCACTTGAGGCATCACGTACGGTTAACACCAAAGCTGCGGCTATGTTTGTGATGGGGTCATAGGTAAAGTTCACTAGGTTCCACCGGGATTGGAATTCCTTTTCAAAATCAGCGGCACTGTCCCAAACTATTTTCCGAATCTCAGTAGGAAAAGTGCCTTCTTCACCTTCTCTTATAATCGAGGCAGCAACCGACTGCATCCCTAATTGAGCCTGGATACAGCTGAGAGCTAAAGAAACGTTCTTTTGTGTGGCACCGAGTGCATCAATTACCAATTTGTGATCATTTACGCTTGCTTCCTCCCAACTTGGTAATATGTTTGATAGCAAGCACTGATGTCTTCCCAAGGCCAATAAGGACGACTGCAGTGGTTGTTGGAATTTGGTCAAATCTAGTGGTGGCAGCCAATGTGTTCATTAATACTTCTGAATCAATGCTATTTAGAATTCCCAATCCTGTTCCCACAGCACCGGTTACGTCTCTTAGCATCCGTCTTTTAGAAGGGTTCCGCTGTCGCAACCAGGTCGTCCAACCCTGAAAAGAAGTTGACAAAAAAGGTGAACAAGCTGGCTGAATTTCGGAGACATTTTTTTGCATCAGCAAAATCAGGGGTATTTAACCCCATCGTTTGGGAATTGGGGAGTGTTTGACACCCCAGGATCTGGATTTGGAGGGTTTGATCCTAAAATTTGGGGTTCGGGGGCTGGGGAGGGGGGGGTAGGGCTTGACATCCCAGAGTTTGGGTTTGAGGGTGTTTGACCCCCCAGTGTTTGAACCCCCAGGATTTGGGGTCGGGGGGAGTTGACCCCAGGATCTGGGGTGTTTGACCCGCTGGGTTTGGGGTCGGGGTTGAGAGCAGAGCCATTTCCTGGAAACAGCGGCGGGACCGGGACTGGGAACAGGATCGGGATCGGGAATGGGAGTGGGATCGGGGTCGGGAATGAGATCGGGAAAGGGAACAGAAATGGGAATGGGATTGGGATCGGGAACAGGATCAGGAACGGGATTGGGGCTCGGGAAGGGGAGAGGCCCTGGCCCAATAATGGACCCCTCCCCCAGGGAGCGACCCTGCCCCAATCCCGGGATGGAGCAATCCCCTCAATCCCAGACCCCTCCCCAATTCCCAAACCCTCCCCAATGCCAGCCCCTGACCCAGTCCCAGACCCCTGCCCAGTCGCTGAACGGACCCTCCCTCAATCCCAGCCCGCCCCGATCCGGATCGGAGCCATCCCCGGAGCCTCCCCCATTCCCGGACCGGACCCTTCAATCCCTTTTTGGGGCGGCTCCTGCCGCTTCCAGCCCATTTTTGGGGGATCCAAACGGCTCCGGGGACCCTCCCCACTTGGGGGTGTTGGGGTGGCCCCAGGGCCGCCCCGAGGGCCGAGGGGGGATGGAAACCCCCAAAGCCGGGGGGCTCCTGGGGGTCCCCAGTTCCCCCCGTCCCCACCCCAAAACAGCTCCTGGCCAATCAGAGCGCGCGGCGCTGCTGACAACTCAGTTGCCGGGCCGGCGATTTTCAGGCAATCAGCGCCTGCGATAGCGCTGCTCATCGGTTGCCAGGCAGATCAAAACGCTTCTCAATGCGCTAGCCAATCAGAGACTGCGCGGGGCCATTTCTAGCCAATCAGATCGCTTGTTCTCGATGACTCCTCAGTCGCCAGGCGGAGCCGCAGCGCCCAGCGCTCCCCGGGAGCGGAATTTGGGCAGGGGGGAGGTGACCCTGGGGATGGGGATGGGGCGTGCAGGGGCAGCTGGGGCCGGACTGGTGGCACTGGTGGTGCTGAGAGCCTCCCCGGCCGCGGGGGTCGCGGTGAGAAGGGGTTGGGGGCCCCAAATTAAACCAAAGAGGGATCGGGACCCCCCCCACGGAGCAGGAGGGGCCTGGAACCCCCAAAACCAAACAACGGGGGAGGGGAGCGGGGATTGGGGGAACGATGGGGAAGGCGGGGGAAAGAGGGGGATGGACACCCAAAAAGGATCAAGACAACTTGAGGTGGCCACCTTTCTATGTGGATGGTAGCCAATGGTAGCCAATGCTTTTTCCCAGTCCATGGGATCCCAGTCTGTGCAATCCCAGTCCATGTGGTCCCAGTCCATATAATCTCAACCCAGTTTATCCCAGTGTGTACCGTCCTGATCCCTATGGTCCCATTCCATATGGTCCCAGTCCATAGGATCTCAGTCCAGGTGATCCCAGCCCATGTTTGATCCCAGTCTGTGTGGTTCTGCACACACTGCCAGGGTCTGAAATTCCAGTCACCAGCCAGGAAAAAATGTTCCTGCCCTTGAATGTCCTTGCTGTCCTCTCAACGAGTTATAATAAAACTAAAAATCAATAAATTTTAATTTAAATAAAATAGAATAAAAATGAAATTTAAAAATTTCAACTCTTACAACCCTCCTAGGGCTCCGCTGCCGGAATCAGCAGGAGTGGTGTTGGCCTCTTCAGGGGAGTTAGAGTGGGACCCGACCAGAGCGGGGGCCCTTAAACCCCAAAAATCCACCCTGGGGGGCAAAACATCCCCTACAGCGGCTTGGAGTGAGTCCCCCAGAAAAATGTCACTTAAAGCTGTCATGATCGCCCCAGAAAAGGGGCTTGTGGGGCTGTGGCCCCACAAACACCTGAAAATGGGGAGGAAAAAACACCCTTGGAGGGGTGAGGTCCCCCCAAGCATCCCTAAAAAGAGAAAAACTCCTCTTCAGAGGGCCTGAAGATCCTTCAGGCCCTCGAGGAGGGACAAGATCCCCTCCTCTGCTGGGGCCTCTCCGAGCCGGGAGCTCTCCCGTTGGCGGCTGCCCTCGGGGGAGCCCCCAACGACGGCAGCTCCTGGGCTGAGCCCCCCTCAGCCGGGGCTGTGGAGGGAACTGGGGGGGCTGGGACGGGCCTGGGAGTCCTGGGGTGACCTGGGGGAGCCTCAGTGGGTCCCACCTCCCCCTGTGCCCCCTCTCCCACCCCCTTCCCAATATTGCCCCCAAACAAAAGGTTGTGGCTGTGCCAGCGCCCCCACCGACCTCCAGCCCTGGGAACCTGGAGCAAGCGGAAACCACAACTTTGCAAATGCTACCTGTGCCTGAAGCAAATGGAAAGAGAAGTGGGGTGTGAAAAATAAAGCTTGTTTATTTTCAGAAAAACAGCAAAGAAAACACAGAACACATTTACATTGTAAGAATATTTGTAACAACAACTATCTATGGAACATATATACCCAAGAACATATCTAACAAAAGTCTATGAAACGTATTTACAAAAGACAAAAAGAAGCCCTAAAACCTATAGCCTAAAGACAACAACAAACTCTACAAGGTATGTACAAAAGGGTGGCATCTCTGTCCGGGATCTCCATCGGTCCTTGAGGAAAAGCAAGAGGCACAGTCACTCCAGTCAGGCAGAGAGGGCTCTTCCATGTGCCCCCAGGCTGGCCCAGCAAGCGCAGCACAGGCTGGGGATGGCCACCAGAACCCAATGCACCGGGTCCCACATCCCTGAGCAGGGACCACCCAGCCCAGTCCCAGCCTGGCAGCAGGGGACCCGCTCTGCCTGTGGGGACCACATGCCTGTCCTGCTGCTGGTATTGCTCTTCATCCCAAGATCATGGCCTCTTCCTCATCTTTCTCATCAATGTCCATGTCCTCAAGGTACTCTTCCATTTCCACGTCCATCTCCTCTTCCACATCTACCTCCATCTCTTCTTCACCAGTCTCTTCTCCATCCTCTTCCATCTCCTCCTCTGTATCCATCTGCATGTCCACCTCCATCTCTTCCTCTCCAGTCTCTTCTCCATCCACTTCCATCTCCTCCTCTGTATCAATCTCCATGTCCACCTCCATCTCTTCCTCTCCACTCTCTTCTCCATCCACTTCCATCTCCTCCTCTGTATCCATCTGCATGTCCACCTCCATCTCTTCCTCTCCACTCTCTTCTCCATCCACTTCCATCTCCTCCTCTGTATCAATCTCCATGTCCACCTCCATCGCATTGTCTCCACTCTCTTCTCCATCCACTTCCATGTCCTCCTCTCTATCAGCCTGCATGTCCACCTCCATCTCGTCCTCTCTCTCAGTGACAGCCTGCAGAGGTAGCAACACCTCAAGAGTGGGGGTCCCTGTCCCACCCCATCCCCACAGAACTCCAGCCCAGCCGGGCAGCTGGGGGGTGTCCACCTCCATGGAATGGCACTGTACCTTCCTCAGGACAAATGTGAGCATCCTGCAGGGACGGATGACAAAATCCAGGCAACAGAGAGCTTTCAGGACTGATGGGAGTATCAGGGCGCAGGTGACGAGAAGAGTGACAGGGAACATGGTGAAGGGTGAGCTGGCACGAGGGCTGGCACAGGGTGGGCTGACACAAGGGCCAGTGGTTGTGTTGTGCTCTTTGCTGGACGCTGGAAGTTCCTGCTGGAACATCACATCTGTGACATCACAGTGGATCTAAAGAGCATCTTGTTCCGAGCTGAGCAATCTTCCCCAGCCCATGCTGCTCACAGCCCTGTTGCCAAGGATGGGGCATCCACAGCCTGGGCCAGTGCCTCAGCAGCCTCCGTGTAAAAGAGCAGCTCCCTCAGATCCAACTTCAATCAGCCTCCTGCAGTTGAAAGCCATCCCCCCTTGTCCTGTTGCCACGGGCCCGGCTGAAACACTGTCCCCGTCTTTCCTGTGGGACCCTTCCAGTCCTGCAGAGCTGCACTGAGGCCTCCCCAGTGTCTCCTGTTTCCAGGCTGAGCATCCCCAGCCCCACCTGGACGGCAGTCAGGTAGATCAGGGGAGTCAAGGCTGAAGTCGAACAGCATCAGGAACTGAGAGGTGGAAGCTTTAGGCTCAGGTTGGTTTGCCTCTATAATAACAGTGGAGGGGAAGATGGTGGGACACTGGCTCTGTTCTAACCGGTGAATATTTTCTTTTTTTTTTTTTTTTTCCCTTCTTTTCTGTCATGCTGATGCAGGTGTTGCTGTTTGCAAGGAAGCTTGGCACATTATCCATTGTCTTCTCCATTTGTGAAACACCGAGCAGAGTCTGGGCAGGCTGATGATGCAGAGCAAAACCTGCAAATACACCGGTGATCCTGAGCTGGAGGATGCAGCTAAACCCGGCCAAAAATAATTTCTGGAAAGTCAAGCCTGGTTTACATTTTCTTGAGTTTGGCTATTCCTGAACCGGGGGAGAGGGCATTCGGGGGAGGGGGTACCACAGGGGTTCCCCTCCCCCGTTTTTGGGGAGTCTCCCATGGTGCCCCCTCCCCAAAAAGCTCCGCGGGCCCCCTGAAGCGGCTTCTGTTCCACCGGCCGGTGCCCCCTGATCCAGGACTGCCCCCGGTGAGTCTGGGGCGCTCTGGGGTTATTTTGGGGAGATTTTGGCGGCATTTATGGGCTTTGGGGGATTTTGTTGGGAGATTAGGGGGAATTATTGGATTTTGGAGGGAATTACTGGGTTTGTGGGGTTATGGGGGTTTTGTGGGATTTGAGGATTTTGGATTTTGGGGATTTTTTAGGGTTTTGGGGTGGTTATTTTTTGGGGGGTTTATTGAAATTTTTAAGAGTTTTTTTTTTTTTTTTAATTTTGGTGGGGTTCCACTGGGATTTTGTGGGATTCTTTGGTGTTTAGGAGTTTTTAATTGGGATTTTTGGGGGATTTTGGGGGGTTTTAGTGGAATTTTGGGGGGCTTTGGAGTTGTCCCAGGGTGTGGGGAAGGGCTGAGAGGCACCAACATCTGGTTTAAAACCCCTGAAAGTCCCAATAAACCCCATGAAATCGCAATTAAATTTCACAAATTCCCATTAGAATACCCTCGAATCCCAAAAAAAGCTCACAAAATCCCAATTAAACCCCACAAATCCCCCCAAAAATGTCTCCAAAACCACAACAAGCCCCACAAAATCCTC
>NW_027100229.1:0-32148 GCF_031753505.1 Anomalospiza imberbis
TCCGCACTGGTCCATACTGGTCCATACTGGTCCGTACTGGTCCGCACCGGTCCATACCGGTCCATACTGGTCCGTACTGGTCCGTACTGGTCTGTACTCGTCCATAGTGGTCCGTACTGATCCGCACGGGTCCATACTGGTCCATAGTGCTCCCGTACTGCCCCCTAGTGGTCCGTACTGGTCACTAGTAGTCCGTACTGGTCCGTACTGGTCCGTTCTGCTCCGTACTGGTCCATAGTGGTCCATTCTGGTCCATACTGGTCCATAGTGTTCCGTGCTGGTCCGTACTGGTCCATACTGGTCTGTTCTGGTCCGCACTGGTCCATACTGGTACGTTCTGTTCCATAGTGGTCCGTACTAGTCCGTACTTGTCCGTTCTGTTCCGCACTGGTCCGCACTGGTCCATACTGGTCCGCACTGGTCCATACTGGTCCGTACTGGTCCGTACTGGTCTGTTCTGGTCCGCACTGGTCCATACTGGTACGTTCTGTTCCATAGTGGTCCGTAGTAGTCCGTACTTGTCCGTTCTGTTCCGCACTGGTCCATAGTGGTCCGTACTGGTCCGTTCTGGTCCGTACTGGTCCATACTGGTCCGTAGTGTTCCCTACCGGTCCGTACTGGTCCCTACCAGTCCGTACTGGTCCGTTCTGGTACGTTCTGTTCCATAGTGGTCCGTACTAGTCCGTACTGGTCGGTTCTGGTCCGCACTGGTCCTCACTGGTCCATACTGGTCCGTCCAGGTCCGTACTGGTCCACACTGCTCCGTACTGCCCCCTTGTGGTCCGTACTGGTCCCTAGTATTCCGTACTGGTCCGTACTGGTCCGTTCTGGTCCATACTGGTCCGCACTGGTCCGCACTGGACCATACCTGTCCGCACTGGTCCATACTGGTCCGTACTGTCCGTACTGGTCTGTTCTGGTCCGCACTGGTCCATACTGGTCCGTACTGGTCCGTTCTGGTCCGTACTGGTCTGTTCTGGTCCGCACTGGTCCGTACTGGTCCGTAGTGTTCCCTATTGGTCCGTTCTGGTCCGTACTGGTCCATACTGGTCCCATACTGGTCCGTACTGGTCCATACTGGTCCATACTGGTCCGTACTGGTCCGCACTGGTCCATACTGGTCCGCACTGGTCCATACTGGTCCGTACTGGTCCGTACTGGTCTTTTCTGGTCGGCACTGGTCCATACTGGTCCGTTCTGTTCCATAGTGGTCCGTACTAGTCCGTACTTGTCCGTTCTGTTCCGCACTGGTCCGCACTGGTCCATACTGGTCCGCACTGGTCCATACTGGTCCGTACTGGTCCGTACTGGTCTGTTCTGGTCCGCACTGGTCCATACTGGTCCGGTCTGGTCCGTACTGTTCCATAAGTGGTCCGTACTGGTCCGTTCTGATCTGTACTGGTCCATACTGGTCCGTACTGGTCCGTTCTGCTCCGTACTGGTCCATAGTGTTCCGTACTGGTCCCTACCGGTCCGTACTGGTCCCTACCAGTCCGTACTCGTCCGTTCTGGTACGTTCTGTTCCATAGTGGTCCGTACTAGTCCGTACTGGTCGGTTCTGGTCCGCACTGGTCCTCACTGGTCCATACTGGTCCGTCCTGGTCCGTACTGGTCCATATTGCTCCGTACTGCCCCCTTGTGGTCCGTACTGGTCCCTAGTATTCCGTACTGGTCCGTACTGGTCTATTCTGGTCCGTACTGGTCCATAGTGTTCCGTGCTGGTCCGTACTGGTCCGTTCTGGTCTGCCCTTGTCCATAGTGTTCCGTACTGGTCCGCACTGGTCCATACTGGTCCATACTGGTCCGTACTGGTCCGCACTGGTCCATACCGGTCCATACTGGTCCGTACTGGTCCGTACTGGTCTGTACTCGTCCATAGTGGTCCGTACTGATCCGCACGGGTCCATACTGGTCCATAGTGCTCCGTACTGCCCCCCTAGTGGTCCGTACTGGTCACTAGTAGTCCGTACTGGTCCGTACTGGTCCGTTCTGCTCCGTACTGGTCCATAGTGGTCCATTCTGGTCCATACTGGTCCATAGTGTTCCGTGCTGGTCCGTACTGGTCCATACTGGTCTGTTCTGGTCCGCACTGGTCCATACTGGTCCGTTCTGTTCCATAGTGGTCCGTACTAGTCCGTACTTGTCCGTTCTGTTCCGCACTGGTCCGCACTGGTCCATACTGGTCCGCACTGGTCCATACTGGTCCGTACTGGTCCGTACTGGTCTGTTCTGGTCCGCACTGGTCCATACTGGTACGTTCTGTTCCATAGTGGTCCGTACTAGTCCGTACTTGTCCGTTCTGTTCCGCACTGGTCCATAGTGGTCCGTACTGGTCCGTTCTGGTCCGTACTGGTCCATACTGGTCCATAGTGTTCCCTACCGGTCTGTACTGGTCCCTACCAGTCCGTACTGGTCCGTTCTGGTACGTTCTGTTCCATAGTGGTCCGTACTAGTCCGTACTGGTCGGTTCTTGTCCGCACTGGTCCTCACTGGTCCATACTGCTCCGTCCAGGTCCGTACTGGTCCACACTGCTCCGTACTGCCCCCTTGTGGTCCGTACTGGTCCCTAGTATTCCGTACTTGTCCGTACTGGTCCGTTCTGGTCCATACTGGTCCGCACTAGTCCGCACTGGACCATACCTGTCCGCACTGGTCCATACTGGTCCGTACTGGTCCGTACTGGTCTGTTCTGGTCCGCACTGGTCCATACTGGTCCGTACTGGTCCGTTCTGGTCCGTACTGGTCTGTTCTGGTCCGCACTGGTCCGTACTGGTCCGTAGTGTACCCTATTGGTCCGTTCTGGTCCGTACTGGTCCATACTGGTCCATACTGGTCCGTACTGGTCCATACTGGTCCATACTGGTCCGTACAGGTCCGCACTGGTCCATACTGGTCCACACTGGTCCATACTGGTCCGTTCTGTTCCATAGTGGTCCGTACTAGTCCGTACTTGTCCGTTCTGTTCCGCACTGGTCCGTACTGGTCTGTTTCTGGTCCGCACTGGTCCATACTGGTCCGTACTGGTCCGTACTGGTCTGTTCTGGTCCGCACTGGTCCATACTGGTCCGTTCTGGTCCGTACTGTTCCATAGTGGTCCGTACTGGTCCATTCTGGCCCGTACTGGTCCATAGTGGTCCGTACTGGTCCGTTCTGGTCCGTACTGGTCCATACTGGTCCGTAGTGTTCCCTACCGGCCCGTACTGGTCCCTACCAGTCCTTACTGGTCCGTTCTGGTACGTTCTGTTCCATAGTAGTCCGTACTAGTCCGTACTGGTCGGTTCTGGTCCGCACTGGTCCTCACTGGTCCATACTGGTCCGTCCAGGTCGGTACTGGTCCACACTGCTCCGTACTGCCCCCTTGTGGTCCGTACTGGTCCCTAGTATTCCGTACTGGTCCGTACTGGTCCGTCCTGGTCCGTATTGGTCTGTCCTGGTCCGTATTGGTCCCTACCGATCCATACTGGTCCATACTGGTCCATACTGGTCCGTTCTGGTCCGCACTGGTCCATACTGGTCCGTACTGGTCCGTACTGGTCCATAGTGGTTGGTACAGGTCCATAGTGGTCCGTACTGGTCCATACTGGTCCGTACTGGTCCGTCCTGGTCCGTTCTGGTCCGCACTGGTCCGTACTGGTCCGTACTGGTCCATACTGGTCCGTACTGGTCCGTTCTGGTCCGTACTCGTCTGTACTGGTCCGTACTGGTCCGTAGTGGTCCCTATTAGTCCGTTCTGGTCTGTACTGGTCCGTACTGGTCCGTCCTGGTCTCTTCTGGTCCATACAGGTCCGTTCTGGTCCGCAATGGTCCATACTGGACCGCAAATGGTCCGTACTGGTCCGCACTGGTCCATACCGGTCCATACTGGTCCGTACTGTCCGCACTGGTCTGTACTCGTCCATAGTGGTCCGTACTGATCCGCACTTGTCCATACTGGTCCGAACTGGTCCGAACATGGTCCGTTCTGGTCTGTTCTGGTCCGCATTGGTCCGTACTGGTCCGTAGTGTACCCTATTGGTCCGTTCTGGTCCGTACTGGGTCCATACTGGTCCATACTGGTCCGTACTGGTCCATACTGGTCCATACTGGTCCGTACTGGTCCGCACTGGTCCATACTGGTCTGTTCTGGTCCGCACTGGTCTGTACTGGTCCGTAGTGTACCCTATTGGTCCGTACTGGTCCGTACTGGTCCATACTGGTCCATACTGGTCCGTACTGGTCCATACTGGTCCATACTGGTCCGTACTGGTCCGCACTGGTCCATACTGGTCCGCACTGGTCCATACTGGTCCGTACTGGTCCGTACTGGTCTGTTCTGGTCGGCACTGGTCCATACTGGTCCGTACTGGTCCGTTCTGGTCCGTACTGGTCTGTTCTGGTCCGCACTGGTCCGTACTGGTACGTTCTGTTCCATAGTGGTCCGTACTAGTCCGTACTTGTCCGTTCTGTTCCGCACTGGTTCATAGTGGTCCGTACTGGTCCGTTCTGGTCCGTACTGGTCCATACTGGTCCATAGTGTTCCCTACCGGTCCGTACTGGTCCCTACCAGTCCGTACTGGTCCGTTCTGGTACGTTCTGTTCCATAGTGGTCCGTACTAGTCCGTACTGGTCGGTTCTGGCCCGCACTGGTCCTCACTGGTCCATACTGGTCCGTCCAGGTCCGTACTGGTCCACACTGCTCCGTACTGCCCCCTTGTGGTCCGTACTGGGTCCCTAGTATTCCGTACTTGTCCGTACTGGTCCGTTCTGGTCCATACTGGTCCGCACTAGTCCGCACTGGACCATACCTGTCCGCACTGGTCCATACTGGTCCGTACTGGTCCGTACTGGTCTGTTCTGGTCCGCACTGGTCCATACTGGTCCGTACTGGTCCGTTCTGGTCCGTACTGGTCTGTTCTGGTCCGCACTGGTCCGTACTGGTCCGTAGTGTACCCTATTGGTCCGTTCTGGTCCGTACTGGTCCATACTGGTCCATACTGGTCCGTACTGGTCCGCACTAGTCCATACAGGTCCGCACTGGTCCATACTGGTCCGTACTGGTCCGTACTGGTCTGTTCTGGTCGGCACTGGTCCATACTGGTCCGTTCTGTTCCATAGTGGTCCGTACTAGTCCGTACTTGTCCGTTCTGTTCCGCACTGGTCCGCACTGGTCCATACTGGTCCGCACTGGTCCATACTTGTCCGTACTGGTCCGTACTGGTCTGTTCTGGTCCGTACTGGTCCGTACTGGTCCGTACTGGTCCATTCTGTCCCGTACTGGTCCATAGTGGTCCGTACTGTCCGTACTGGTCCATACCGGTCCATACTGGTCCGTACTGGTCTGCCCTTGTCCATACTGGTCCGTACTGGTCCGTACTGGTCCGTCCTGGTCCATACTGGTCCGTACTGGTCCGCACTCGTCCATACTGGTCCATAGTGCTCCGTACTGCCCCCTAGTGGTCCGTACTGGTCACTAGTAGTCCGTACTGGTCCGTACTGGTCCGTTCTGCTCCGTACTGGTCCATAGTGGTCCATTCTGGTCCATACTGGTCCATAGTTTTCCGTGCTGGTCCATACTGGTCCATACTGGTCTGTTCTGGTCCGCACTGGTCCATACTGGTACGTTCTGTTCCATAGTGGTCCGTACTAGTCCGTACTTGTCCGTTCTGTTCCGCACTGGTCCGCACTGGTCCATACTGGTCCGCACTGGTCCATACTGGTCCGTACTGGTCCGTACTGGTCTGTTCTGGTCCGCACTGGTCCATACTGGTACGTTCTGTTCCATAGTGGTCCGTACTAGTCCGTACTTGTCCGTTCTGTTCCGCACTGGTCCATAGTGGTCCCGTACTGGTCCGTTCTGGTCCGTACTGGTCCATACTGGTCCGTAGTGTTCCCTACCGGTCCGTACTGGTCCCTACCAGTCCGTACTGGTCCGTTCTGGTACGTTCTGTTCCATAGTGGTCCGTACTAGTCCGTACTGGTCGGTTCTGGTCCGCACTGGTCCTCACTGGTCCATACTGGTCCGTCCTGGTCCGTACTGGTCCATACTGCTCCGTACTGCCCCCTTGTGGTCCGTACTGGTCCCTAGTATTCCGTACTGGTCCGTACTGGTCTATTCTGGTCCGTACTGGTCCATAGTGTTCCGTGCTGCTCCGTACTGGTCCGTTCTGGTCTGCCCTTGTCCATACTGGTCCGTACTGGTCCGCACTGGTCCATACTGGTCCATACTGGTCCGTACTGGTCCGCACTGGTCCCATACCGGTCCATACTGGTCCGTACTGGTCCGTACTGGTCTGTACTCGTCCATAGTGGTCCGTACTGATCCGCACTGGTCCATACTGGTCCATAGTGCTCCGTACTGCCCCCTAGTGGTCCGTACTGGTCACTAGTAGTCCGTACTAGTCCGTACTAGTCCGTTCTGCTCCGTACTGGTCCATAGTGGTCCATTCTGGTCCATACTGGTCCATAGTGTTCCGTGCTGGTCCATACTGGGCCATACTGGTCTGTTCTGGTCCGCACTGGTCCATACTGGTCCGTTCTGTTCCATAGTGGTCCGTACTAGTCCGTACTTGTCCGTTCTGTTCCGCACTGGTCCGCACTGGTCCATACTGGTCCGCACTGGTCCATACTGGTCCGTACTGGTCCGTACTGGTCTGTTCTGGTCCGCACTGGTCCATACTGGTACGTTCTGTTCCATAGTGGTCCGTACTAGTCCGTACTTGTCCGTTCTGTTCCGCACTTGGTCCATAGTGGTCCGTACTGGTCCGTTCTGGTCCGTACTGGTCCATACTGGTCCATAGTGTTCCCTACCGGTCCGTACTGGTCCCTACCAGTCCGTACTGGTCCGTTCTGGTACGTTCTGTTCCATAGTGGTCCGTACTAGTCCGTACTGGTCGGTTCTGGTCCGCACTGGTCCTCACTGGTCCATACTGCTCCGTCCAGGTCCGTACTGGTCCACACTGCTCCGTACTGCCCCCTTGTGGTCCGTACTGGTCCCTAGTATTCCGTACTTGTCCGTACTGGTCCGTTCTGGTCCCATACTGGTCCGCACTAGTCCGCACTGGACCATACCTGTCCGCACTGGTCCATACTGGTCCGTACTGGTCCGTACTGGTCTGTTCTGGTCCGCACTGGTCCATACTGGTCCGTACTGGTCCGTTCTGGTCCGTACTGCTCTGTTCTGGTCCGCACTGGTCCGTACTGGTCCGTAGTGTACCCTATTGGTCCGTTCTGGTCCGTACTGGTCCATACTGGTCCATACTGGTCCGTACTGGTCCATACTGGTCCATACTGGTCCGTACTGGTCCGCACTGGTCCATACTGGTCCGCACTGGTCCATACTGGTCCGTACTGGTCCGTACTGGTCTGTTCTGGTCGGCACTGGTCCATACTGGTCCGTTCTGTTCCATAGTGGTCCGTACTAGTCCGTACTTGTCCGTTCTGTTCCGCACTGGTCCGCACTGGTCCATACTGGTCCGCACTGGTCCATACTGGTCCGTACTGGTCCGTACTGGTCTGTTCTGGTCCGCATTGGTCCATACTGGTCCGTTCTGGTCCGTACTGTTCCATAGTGGTCCGTACTGTTCCATTCTGCGCCCGTACTGGTCCATAGTGGTCCGTACTGGTCCGTTCTGGTCCGTACTGGTCCAATACTGGTCCGTAGTGTTCCCTACCGGTCCGTACTGGTCCCTACCAGTCCGTACTGGTCCGTTCTGGTACGTTCTGTTCCATAGTGGTCCGTACTAGTCCGTACTGGTCGGTTCTGGTCCGCACTGGTCCTCACTGGTCCATACTGGTCCGTCCAGGTCGGTACTGGTCCACACTGCTCCGTACTGCCCCCTTGTGGTCCGTACTGGTCCCTAGTATTCCGTACTGGTCCGTACTGGTCCGTCCTGGTCCGTATTGGTCCGTCCTGGTCCGTATTGGTCCCTACCGATCCATACTGGTCCATACTGGTCCATACTGGTCCGTTCTGGTCCCGCACTGGTCCATACTGGTCCGTACTGGTCCGTACTGGTCCATACTGGTCCGTACAGGTCCATAGTGATCCGTACTGGTCCATACTGGTCCGTACTGGTCCGTCCTGGTCCGTATTGTTCCCTACTGATCCATACTGGTCCATACTGGTCCATACTGGTCCGTTCTGGTCCGCACTGGTCCGTACTGGTCCGTACTGGTCCATACTGGTCCGTACTGGTCCATACTGGTCCGTAGTGTACCCTATTGGTCCGTACTGGTCCGTACTGGTCCATACTGGTCCATACTGGTCCGTACTGGTCCATACTGGTCCATACTGGTCCGTACTGGTCCGCACTGGTCCATACTGGTCCGCACTGGTCCATACTGGTCCGTACTGGTCCGTACTGGTCTGTTCTGGTCGGCACTGGTCCATACTGGTCCGTACTGGTCCGTTCTGGTCCGTACTGGTCTGTTCTGGTCCGCACTGGTCCGTACTGGTACGTTCTGTTCCATAGTGGTCCGTACTAGTCCGTACTTGTCCGTTCTGTTCCGCACTGGTCCATAGTGGTCCGTACTGGTCCGTTCTGGTCCGTACTGGTCCATACTGGTCCATAGTGTTCCCTACCGGTCTGTACTGGTCCCTACCAGTCCGTACTGGTCCGTTCTGGTACGTTCTGTTCCATAGTGGTCCGTACTAGTCCGTACTGGTCGGTTCTGGCCCGCACTGGTCCTCACTGGTCCATACTGGTCCGTCCAGGTCCGTACTGGTACCTCACTGCTCCGTACTGCCCCCCTTGTGGTCCGTACTGGTCCCTAGTATTCCGTACTTTGTCCGTACTGGTCCGTTCTGGTCCATACTGGTCCGCACTAGTCCGCACTGGACCATACCTGTCCGCACTGGTCCATACTGGTCCGTACTGGTCCGTACTGGTCTGTTCTGGTCCGCACTGGTCCATACTGGTCCGTACTGGTCCGTTCTGGTCCGTACTGGTCTGTTCTGGTCCGCACTGGTCCGTACTGGTCCGTAGTGTACCCTATTGGTCCGTTCTGGTCCGTACTGGTCCATACTGGTCCATACTGGTCCGTACTGGTCCGCACTAGTCCATACTGGTCCGCACTGGTCCATACTGGTGCGTACTGGTCCGTACTGGTCTGTTCTGGTCGGCACTGGTCCATACTGGTCCGTTCTGTTCCATAGTTGGTCCGTACTAGTCCGTACTTGTCCGTTCTGTTCCGCACTGGTCCGCACTGGTCCATACTGGTCCGCACTGGGTCCATACTTGTCCGTACTGGTCCGTACTGGTCTGTTCTGGTCCGTACTGGTCCGTACTGGTCCATTCTGTCCCGTACTGGTCCATAGTGGTCCGTACTGGTCCGTACTGGTCCATACCGGTCCATACTGGTCCGTACTGGTCTGTACTGGTCTGCCCTTGTCCATACTGGTCCGTACTGGTCCGTACTGGTCCGCACTGGTCCATACTGGTCCGTACTGGTCCGTACCGGTCCATACCGGTCCATACTGGTCCGTACTGGTCCGTACTGGTCCGTCCTGGTCCATACTGGTCCGTACTGGTCCGCACTCGTCCATACTGGTCCATAGTGCTCCGTACTGCCCCCTAGTGGTCCGTACTGGTCACTAGTAGTCCGTACTGCTCCGTACTGGTCCATAGTGGTCCATTCTGGTCCATACTGGTCCATAGTTTTCCGTGCTGGTCCATACTGGTCCATACTGGTCTGTTCTGGTCCGCACTGGTCCATACTGGTACGTTCTGTTCCATAGTGGTCCGTACTAGTCCGTACTTGTCCGTTCTGTTCCGCACTGGTCCGCACTGGTCCATACTGGTCCGCACTGGTCTATACTGGTCCGTACTGGTCCGTACTGGTCTGTTCTGGTCCGCACTGGTCCATACTGGTACGTTCTGTTCCATAGTGGTCCGTACTAGTCCGTACTTGTCCGTTCTGTTCCGCACTGGTCCATAGTGGTCCGTACTGGTCCGTTCTGGTCCGTACTGGTCCATACTGGTCCGTAGTGTTCCCTACCGGTCCGTACTGGTCCCTACCAGTCCGTACTGGTCCGTTCTGGTACGTTCTGTTCCATAGTGGTCCGTACTAGTCTGTACTGCTCGGTTCTGGTCCGCACTGGTCCTCACTGGTCCATACTGGTCCGTCCTGGTCCGTACTGGTCCATACTGCTCCGTACTGCCCCCTTGTGGTCCGTACTGGTCCCTAGTATTTCCGTACTGGTCCGTACTGGTCTATTCTGGTCCGTACTGGTCCATAGTGTTCCGTGCTGGTCCGTACTGGTCCGTTCTGGTCTGCCCTTGTCCATAGTGTTCCGTACTGGTCCCGCACTGGTCCATACTGGTCCATACTGGTCCGTACTGGTCCGCACTGGTCCATACCGGTCCATACTGGTCCGTACTGGTCCGTACTGGTCTGTACTCGTCCATAGTGGTCCGTACTGATCCGCACTGGTCCATACTGGTCCATAGTGCTCCGTACTGCCCCCTAGTGGTCCGTACTGGTCACTAGTAGTCCGTACTAGTCCGTACTGGTCCGTTCTGCTCCGTACTGGTCCATAGTGGTCCATTCTGGTCCATACTGGTCCATAGTGTTCCGTGCTGGTCCATACTGGTCCATACTGGTCTGTTCTGGTCCGCACTGGTCCATACTGGTCCGTTCTGTTCCATAGTGGTCCGTACTAGTCCGTACTTGTCCGTTCTGTTCCGCACTGGTCCGCACTGGTCCATACTGGTCCGCACTGGTCCATACTGGTCCGTACTGGTCCCGTACTGGTCTGTTCTGGTCCGCACTGGTCCATACTGGTACGTTCTGTTCCATAGTGGTCCGTACTAGTCCGTACTTGTCCGTTCTGTTCCGCACTGGTCCATAGTGGTCCGTACTGGTCCGTTCTGGTCCGTACTGGTCCATACTGGTCCATAGTGTTCCCTACCGGTCCGTACTGGTCCCTACCAGTCCGTACTGGTCCGTTCTGGTACGTTCTGTTCCATAGTGGTCCGTACTAGTCCGTAGTGGTCGGTTCTGGTCCGCACTGGTCCTCACTGGTCCATACTGGTCCGTCCAGGTCCGTACTGGTCCACACTGCTCCGTACTGCCCCCTTGTGGTCCGTACTGGTCCCTAGTATTCCGTACTTGTCCGTACTGGTCCGTTCTGGTCCATACTGGTCCGCACTAGTCCGCACTGGACCATACCTGTCCGCACTTGGTCCATACTGGTCCGTACTGGTCCGTACTGGTCTGTTCTGGTCCGCACTGGTCCATACTGGTCCGTACTGGTCCGTTCTGGTCCGTACTGGTCTGTTCTGGTCCGCACTGGTCCGTACTGGTCCGTAGTGTACCCTATTGGTCCGTTCTGGTCCGTACTGGTCCATACTGGTCCATACTGGTCCGTACTGGTCCGCACTGGTCCATACTGGTCCGCACTGGTCCATACTGGTCCGTACTGGTCCGTACTGGTCTGTTCTGGTCGGCACTGGTCCATACTGGTCCGTTCTGTTCCATAGTGGTCCGTACTAGTCCGTACTTGTCCGTTCTGTTCCGCACTGGTCCGCACTGGTCCATACTGGTCCGCACTGGTCCATACTTGTCCGTACTGGTCCGTACTGGTCTGTTCTGGTCCGTACTGGTCCGTACTGGTCCGTACTGGTCCATTCTGTCCCGTACTGGTCCATAGTGGTCCGTACTGGTCCGTACTGGTCCATACCGGTCCATACTGGTCCGTACTGGTCTGTACTGGTCTGCCCTTGTCCATACTGGTCCGTACTGGTCCGTACTGGTCCGCACTGGTCCATACTGGTCCGTACTGTTCCGTACCGGTCCATACCGGTCCATACTGGTCCGTACTGGTCCGTACTGGTCCGTCCTGGTCCATACTGGTCCGTACTGGTCCGCACTCGTCCATACTGGTCCATAGTGCTCCGTACTGCCCCCTAGTGGTCCGTACTGGTCACTAGTAGTCCGTACTGCTCCGTACTGGTCCATAGTGGTCCATACTGGTCCATACTGGTCCATAGTTTTCCGTGCTGGTCCATACTGGTCCATACTGGTCTGTTCAGGTCCGCACTGGTCCATACTGGTACGTTCTGTTCCATAGTGGTCCGTACTAGTCCGTACTTGTCCGTTCTGTTCCGCACTGGTCCGCACTGGTCCATACTGGTCCGCACTGGTCTATACTGGTCCGTACTGGTCCGTACTGGTCTGTTCTGGTCCGCACTGGTCCATACTGGTACGTTCTGTTCCATAGTGGTCCGTACTAGTCCGTACTTGTCCGTTCTGTTCCGCACTGGTCCATAGTGGTCCGTACTGGTCCGTTCTGGTCCGTACTGGTCCATACTGGTCCGTAGTGTTCCCTACCGGTCCGTACTGGTCCCTACCAGTCCGTACTGGTCCGTTCTGGTACGTTCTGTTCCATAGTGGTCCGTACTAGTCCGTACTGGTCGGTTCTGGTCCGCACTGGTCCTCACTGGTCCATACTGGTCCGTCCTGGTCCGTACTGGTCCATACTGCTCCGTACTGCCCCCCTTGTGGTCCGTACTGGTCCTAGTATTCCGTACTGGTCCGTACTGGTCTATTCTGGTCCGTACTGGTCCATAGTGTTCCGTGCTGGTCCGTACTGGTCCGTTCTGGTCTGCCCTTGTCCATAGTGTTCCGTACTGGTCCGCACTGGTCCATACTGGTCCATACTGGTCCGTACTGGTCCGCACTGGTCCATACCGGTCCATACTGGTCCGTACTGGTCCGTACTGGTCTGTACTCGTCCATAGTGGTCCGTACTGATCCGCACTGGTCCATACTGGTCCATAGTGCTCCGTACTGCCCCCTAGTGGTCCGTACTGGTCACTAGTAGTCCGTACTAGTCCGTTACTGGTCCGTTCTGCTCCGTACTGGTCCATAGTGGTCCATTCTGGTCCATACTGGTCCATAGTGTTCCGTGCTGGTCCATACTGGTCCATACTGGTCTGTTCTGGTCCGCACTGGTCCATACTGGTCCGTTCTGTTCCATTGTGGTCCGTACTAGTCCGTACTTGTCCGTTCTGTTCCGCACTGGTCCGCACTGGTCCATACTGGTCCGCACTGGTCCATACTGGTCCGTACTGGTCCGTACTGGTCTGTTCTGGTCCGCACTGGTCCATACTGGTACGTTCTGTTCCATAGTGGTCCGTACTAGTCCGTACTTGTCCGTTCTGTTCCGCACTGGTCCATAGTGGTCCGTAACTGGTCCGTTCTGGTCCGTACTGGTCCATACTGGTCCATAGTGTTCCCTACCGGTCCGTACTGGTCCCTACCAGTCCGTACTGGTCCGTTCTGGTACGTTCTGTTCCATAGTGGTCCGTACTAGTCCGTAGTGGTCGGTTCTGGTCCGCACTGGTCCTCACTGGTCCCATACTGGTCCGTCCAGGTCCGTACTGGTCCACACTGCTCCGTACTGCCCCCTTGTGGTCCGTACTGGTCCCCTAGTATTCCGTACTTGTCCGTACTGGTCCGTTCTGGTCCATACTGGTCCGCACTAGTCCGCACTGGACCATACCTGTCCGCACTGGTCCATACTGGTCCGTACTGGTCCGTACTGGTCTGTTCTGGTCCGCACTGGTCCATATCTGGTCCGTACTGGTCCGTTCTGGTCCGTACTGGTCTGTTCTGGTCCGCACTGGTCCGTACTGGTCCGTAGTGTACCCCTATTGGTCCGTTCTGGTCCGTACTGGTCCATACTGGTCCATACTGGTCCGTACTGGTCCATACTGGTCCATACTGGTCCGTACTGGTCCGCACTGGTCCATACTGGTCCGCACTGGTCCATACTGGTCCGTACTGGTCCGTACTGGTCTGTTCTGGTCGGCACTGGTCCATACTGGTCCGTTCTGTTCCATAGTGGTCCGTACTAGTCCGTACTTGTCCGTTCTGTTCCGCACTGGTCCGCACTGGTCCATACTGGTCCGTACTGGTCCATACTGGTCCATACTGGTCCGTAGTGTACCCTATTGGTCCGTACTGGTCCGTACTGGTCCATACTGGTCCATACTGGTCCGTACTGGTCCATACTGGTCCATACTGGTCCGTACTGGTCCGCACTGGTCCATACTGGTCCGCACTGGTCCATACTGGTCCGTACTGGTCCGTACTGGTCTGTTCTGGTCGGCACTGGTCCATACTGGTCCGTACTGGTCCGTTCTGGTCCGTACTGGTCTGTTCTGGTCCGCACTGGTCCGTCCTGGTACGTTCTGTTCCATAGTGGTCCGTACTAGTCCGTACTTGTCCGTTCTGTTCCGCACTGGTCCATAGTGGTCCGTACTGGTCCGTTCTGGTCCGTACTGGTCCATACTGGTCCATAGTGTTCCCTACCGGTCCGTACTGGTCCCTACCAGTCCGTACTGGTCCGTTCTGGTACGTTCTGTTCCATAGTGGTCCGTACTAGTCCGTACTGGTCGGTTCTGGCCCGCACTGGTCCTCACTGGTCCATACTGGTCCGTCCAGGTCCGTACTGGTCCACACTGCTCCGTACTGCCCCCTTGTGGTCCGTACTGGTCCCTAGTATTCCGTACTTGTCCGTACTGGTCCGTTCTGGTCCATACTGGTCCGCACTAGTCCGCACTGGACCATACCTGTCCGCACTGGTCCATACTGGTCCGTACTGGTCCGTACTGGTCTGTTCTGGTCCGCACTGGTCCATACTGGTCCGTACTGGTCCGTTCTGGTCCGTACTGCTCTGTTCTGGTCCGCACTGGTCCGTACTGGTCCGTAGTGTACCCTATTGGTCCGTTCTGGTCCGTACTGGTCCATACTGGTCCATACTGGTCCGTACTGGTCCGCACTAGTCCATACTGGTCCGCACTGGTCCATACTGGTCCGTACTGGTCCGTACTGGTCTGTTCTGGTCGGCACTGGTCCATACTGGTCCGTTCTGTTCCATAGTGGTCCGTACTAGTCCGTACTTGTCCGTTCTGTTCCGCACTGGTCCGCACTGGTCCATACTGGTCCGCACTGGTCCATACTTGTCCGTACTGGTCCGTACTGGTCTGTTCTGGTCCGTACTGGTCCGTACTGGTCCGTACTGGTCCATTCTGTCCCGTACTGGTCCATAGTGGTCCGTACTGGTCCGTACTGGTCCATACCGGTCCATACTGGTCCGTACTGGTCTGTACTGGTCTGCCCTTGTCCATACTGGTCCGTACTGGTCCGTACTGGTCCGCACTGGTCCATACTGGTCCGTACTGGGCCGTACCGGTCCATACCGGTCCATACTGGTCCGTACTGGTCCGTACTGGTCCGTCCTGGTCCATACTGGTCCGTACTGGTCCGCACTCGTCCATACAGGTCCATAGTGCTCCGTACTGCCCCCTAGTGGTCCGTACTGGTCACTAGTAGTCCGTACTGCTCCGTACTGGTCCATAGTGGTCCATTCTGGTCCATACTGGTCCATAGTTTTCCGTGCTGGTCCGTACTGGTCCATACTGGTCTGTTCTGGTCCGCACTGGTCCATACTGGTACGTTCTGTTCCATAGTGGTCCGTACTAGTCCGTACTTGTCCGTTCTGTTCCGCACTGGTCCGCACTGGTCCATACTGGTCCGCACTGGTCTATACTGGTCCGTACTGGTCCGTACTGGTCTGTTCTGGTCCGCACTGGTCCATACTGGTACGTTCTGTTCCATAGTGGTCCGTACTAGTCCGTACTTGTCCGTTCTGTTCCGCACTGGTCCATAGTGGTCCGTACTGGTCCGTTCTGGTCCGTACTGTTCCATAGTGGTCCGTACTGGTCCGTTCTGATCTGTACTGGTCCATACTGGTCCGTACTGGTCTGTTCTGCTCCGTACTGGTCCATAGTGTTCCGTACTGGTCCCTACCGGTCCGTACTGGTCCCTACCAGTCCGTACTGGTCCGTTCTGGTACGTTCTGTTCCATAGTGGTCCGTACTAGTCCGTACTGGTCGGTTCTGGTCCGCACTGGTCCTCACTGGTCCATACTGGTCCGTCCTGGTCCGTACTGGTCCATACTGCTCCGTACTGCCCCCTTGTGGTCCGTACTGGTCCCTAGTATTCCGTACTGGTCCGTACGGGTCTATTCTGGTCCGTACTGGTCCATAGTGTTCCGTGCTGGTCCGTACTGGTCCGTTCTGGTCTGCCCTTGTCCATAGTGTTCCGTACTGGTCCGCACTGGTCCATACTGGTCCATACTGTCCGTACTGGTCCGCACTGGTCCATACGGTCCATACTGGTCCGTACTGGTCCGTACTGGTCTGTACTC
Organism: Anomalospiza imberbis; assembly: GCF_031753505.1. Taxonomy (NCBI): domain Eukaryota; kingdom Metazoa; phylum Chordata; class Aves; order Passeriformes; family Viduidae; genus Anomalospiza; species Anomalospiza imberbis. The sequence continues at coordinate 16,196 of NW_027100229.1, forward strand.
GTCCATAGTGGTCCGTACTGATCCGCACTGGTCCATACTGGTCCGAACTGGTCCGTTCTGGTCCGTACTGGTCTGTTCTGGTCCGCACTGGTCCGTACTGGTCCGTAGTGTACCCTATTGGTCCGTTCTGGTCCGTACTGGTCCATACTGGTCCATACTGGTCCGTACGGGTCCATACTGGTCCATACTGGTCCGTACTGGTCCGCACTGGTCCATACTGGTCTGTTCTGGTCCGCACTGGTCCGTACTGGTCCGTAGTGTGCCCTATTGGTCCGTTCTGGTCCGTACTGGTCCATACTGGTCCATACTGATCCGTACTGGTCCATACTGGTCCATACTGGTCCGTACTGGTCCGCACTGGTCCATACTCGTCCGCACTGGTCCATACTGGTCCGTACTGGTCCGTACTGGTCTGTTCTGGTCGGCACTGGTCCATACTGGTCCGTACTGGTCCGTTCTGGTCCGTACTGGTCTGTTCTGGTCCGCACTGGTCCGTACTGGTACGTTCTGTTCCATAGTGGTCCGTACTAGTCCGTACTTGTCCGTTCTGTTCCGCACTGGTCCATAGTGTTCCGTACTGGTCCGTTCTGGTCCGTACTGGTCCATACTGGTCCATAGTGTTCCCTACCGGTCCGTACTGGTCCCTACCAGTCCGTACTGGTCCGTTCTGGTACGTTCTGTTCCATAGTGGTCTGTACTAGTCCGTACTGGTCGGTTCTGGTCCGCACTGGTCCTCACTGGTCCATACTGGTCCCGTCCAGGTCGATACTGGTCCACACTGCTCCGTACTGCCCCCTTGTGGTCCGTACTGGTCCCTAGTATTCCGTACTTGTCCGTACTGGTCCGTTCTGGTCCATACTGGTCCGCACTAGTCCGCACTGGACCATACCTGTCCGCACTGGTCCATACTGGTCCGTACTGGTCCGTACTGGTCTGTTCTGGTCCGCACTGGTCCATACTGGTCCGTACTGGTCCGTTCTGGTCCGTACTGCTCTGTTCTGGTCCGCACTGGTCCGTACTGGTCCGTAGTGTACCCTATTGGTCCGTTCTGGTCCGTACTGGTCCATACTGGTCCATACTGGTCCATACTGGTCCGCACTGGTCCATACTGGTCCGTACTGGTCCGCACTGGTCCATACTGGTCCGCACTGGTCCATACTGGTCCGTACTGGTCCGTACTGGTCTGTTCTGGTCGGCACTGGTCCATACTGGTCCGTTCTGTTCCATAGTGGTCCGTACTAATCCGTACTTGTCCGTTCTGTTCCGCACTGGTCCGCACTGGTCCATACTGGTCCGCACTGGTCCATACTGGTCCGTACTGGTCCGTACTGGTCTGTTCTGGTCCGCACTGGTCCATACTGGTCCGTTCTGGTCCGTACTGTTACATAGTGGTCCGTACTGGTCCATTCTGGCCCGTACTGGTCCATAGTGGTCCGTACTGGTCCGTACTGGTCCATACCGGTCCATACTGGTCCGTACTGGTCCGTACTGGTCTGCCCTTGTCCATACTTGTCCGTACTGGTCCGCACTGGTCCATACTGGTCCATACTGGTCCGTACTGGTCCGTACCGGTCCATACCGGTCCATACTGGTCCGTACTGGTCCGTACTGGTCCGTCCTGGTCCATACTGGTCCGTACTGGTCCGCACTCGTCCATACAGGTCCATAGTGCTCCGTACTGCCCCCTAGTGGTCCGTACTGGTCACTAGTAGTCCGTACTGGTCCGTACTGGTCCGTTCTGCTCCGTACTGGTCCATAGTGGTCCATTCTGGTCCATACTGGTCCATAGTTTTCCGTGCTGGTCCATACTGGTCCATACTGGTCTGTTCTGGTCCGCACTGGTCCATACTGGTACGTTCTGTTCCATAGTGGTCCGTTACTAGTCCGTACTTGTCCGTTCTGTTCCGCACTGGTCCGCACTGGTCCATACTGGTCCGCACTGGTCCATACTGGTCCGTACTGGTCCGTACTGGTCTGTTCTGGTCCGCACTGGTCCATACTGGTACGTTCTGTTCCATAGTGGTCCGTACTAGTCCGTACTTGTCCGTTCTGTTCCGCACTGGTCCATAGTGGTCCGTACTGGTCCGTTCTGGTCCGTACTGGTCCATACTGGTCCATAGTGTTCCCTACCGGTCCGTACTGGTCCCTACCAGTCCGTACTGGTCCGTTCTGGTACGTTCTGTTCCATAGTGGTCCGTACTAGTCCGTAGTGGTCGGTTCTGGTCCGCACTGGTCCTCACTGGTCCATACTGGTCCGTCCAGGTCCGTACTAGTCCACACTGCTCCGTACTGCCCCTTTGTGGTCCGTACTGGTCCCTAGTATTCCGTACTGGTCCGTACTTGGTCCGTTCTGGTCCATACTGGTCCGCACTGGTCCGCACTGGACCATACCTGTCCGCACTGGTCCATACTGGTTGTTACTGGTCCGTACTGGTCTGTTCTGGTCCGCACTGGTCCATACTGGTCCGTACTGGTCCGTTCTGGTCCGTACTGGTCTGTTCTGGTCCGCACTGGTCCGTACTGGTCCGTAGTGTACCCTATTGGTCCGTTCTGGTCCGTACTGGTCCATACTGGTCCATACTGGTCCGTACTGGTCCATACTGGTCCATACTGGTCCGTACTGTTCCGCACTGGTCCATACTGGTCCGCACTGGTCCATACTGGTCCGTACTGGTCCGTACTGGTCTGTTCTGGTCGGCGCTGGTCCATACTGGTCCGTTCTGTTCCATACTGGTCCGTACTGGTCCGCACTGGTCCATACTGGTCCGCACTGGTCCATACTTGTCCGTACTGGTCCGTACTGGTCTGTTCTGGTCCGCACTGGTCCATACTGGTCCGTTCTGGTCCGTACTGTTCCATAGTGGTCCGTACTGGTCCGTTCTGATCTGTACTGGTCATACTGGTCCGTACTGGTCCGTTCTGCTCCGTACTGGTCCATACTGGTCCGTAGTGTTCCCTACCGGTCCGTACTGGTCCCTACCAGTCCGTACTGGTCCGTTCTGGTACGTTCTGTTCCATAGTGGTCCGTACTAGTCCGTAGTGGTCGGTTCTGGTCCGCACTGGTCCTCACTGGTCCATACTGGTCCGTCCAGGTCCGTACTGGTCCACACTGCTCCGTACTGCCCCCTTGTGGTCCGTACTGGTCCCTAGTATTCCGTACTGGACCGTACTGGTCCGTCCTGGTCCGTATTGGTCTGTCCTGGTCCGTATTGGTCCCTACCGATCCATACTGGTCCATACTGGTCCATACTGGTCCGTTCTGGTCCGCACTGGTCCATACTGGTCCGTACTGGTCCGTACTGGTCCATACTGGTCCGTACAGGTCCATAGTGGTCCGTACTGGTCCATACTGGTCCGTACTGGTTCCGTCCTGGTCCGTATTGTTCCCTACTGATCCATACTGGTCCATACTGGTCCATACTGGTCCGTTCTGGTCCGCACTGGTCCGTACTGGTCCGTACTGGTCCATAGTGGTCCGTACTGGTCCGTTCTGGCCCGTACTGGTCCATAGTGGTCCGTACTGGTCCGTTCTGGTCCATACTGGTCCATACTGGTCCGTAGTGTTCCCTACCGGTCCGTACTGGTCCCTACCAGTCCGTACTGGTCCGTTCTGGTACGTTCTGTTCCATAGTGGTCCGTACTAGTCCGTACTGGTCGGTTCTGGTCCGCACTGGTCCTCACTGGTCCATACTGGTCCGTCCAGGTCGGTACTTGTCCACACTGCTCCGTACTGCCCCCTTGTGGTCCGTACTGGTCCCTAGTATTCCGTACTGGTCCGTACTGGTCCGTCCTGGTCCGTATTGGTCTGTCCTGGTCCGTATTGGTCCCTACCGATCCATACTGGTCCATACTGGTCCATACTGGTCCGTTCTGGTCCGCACTGGTCCATACTGGTCCGTACTGGTCCGTACTGGTCCATACTGGTCCGTACAGGTCCATAGTGGTCCGTACTGGTCCATACTCGTCCGTACTGGTCCGTCCTGGTCCGTATTGTTCCCTACTGATCCATACTGGTCCATACTGGTCCATACTGGTCCGTTCTGGTCCGCACTGGTCCGTACTGGTCCGTACTGGTCCATACTGCTCCGTACTGGTCCGTTCTGGTCCGTACTCGTCTGTACTGGTCCGTACTGGTCCGTAGTGGTGCCTATTAGTCCGTTCTGGTCCGTACTGGCCCGTACTGGTCCGTCCTGTTCTGTTCTGGTCCATACAGGTCCGTTCTGGTCGCAATGGTCCATACTGGACCGCAATGGTCCGTACTGGTCCGCACTGGTCCATACCGGTCCATACTGGTCCGTACTGGTCCGTACTGGTCTGTACTCGTCATAGTGGTCCGTACTGATCCGCACTGGTCCATACTGGTCCGAACTGGTCCGTTCTGGTCCGTACTGGTCTGTTCTGGTCCGCACTGGTCCGTACTGGTCCGTAGTGTACCCTATTGGTCCGTTCTGGTCCGTACTGGTCCATACTGGTCCATACTGGTCCGTACTGGTCCATACTGGTCCATACTGGTCCGTACTGGTCCGCACTGGTCCATTCTGGTCCGTACTGGTCCTTATTGGTCTGTTCTGGTCGGCACTGGTCCATACTGGTCCGTACTGGTCCGTTCTGGTCCGTACTGGTCTGTTCTGGTCCGCACTGGTCCGTACTGGTACGTTCTGTTCCATAGTGGTCCGTACTAGTCCGTACTTGTCCGTTCTGTTCCGCATTGGTCCATAGTGGTCCGTACTGGTCCGTTCTGGTCCGTACTGGTCCATACTGGTCCATAGTGTTCCCTACCGGTCCGTACTGGTCCCTACCAGTCCGTACTGGTCCGTTCTGGTACGTTCTGTTCCATAGTGGTCCGTACTAGTCCATACTGGTCGGTTCTGGTCCGCACTGGTCCTCACTGGTCCATACTGGTCCGTCCAGGTCCGTACTGGTCCACACTGCTCCGTACTGCCCCCTTGTGGTCCGTACTGGTCCCTAGTATTCCGTACTGGTCCGTACTGGTCGGTTCTGGTCCATACTGGTCCGCACTGGTCCGCACTAAACCATACCTGTCCGCACTGGTCCATACTGGTTGGTACTGGTCCGTAATGGTCTGTTCTGGTCCGCACTGGTCCATACTGGTCCGTACTGGTCCGTTCTGGTCCGTACTGGTCTGTTCTGGTCCGCACTGGTCCGTACTGGTCCGTAGTGTTCCCTATTGGTCCGTTCTGGTCCGTACTGGTCCATACTGGTCCATACTGGTCCGTACTGGTCCATACTGGTCCATACTGGTCCGTACTGGTCCGCACTGGTCCATACTGGTCCGCACTGGTCCATACTGGTCCGTACTGGTCCGTACTGGTCTGTCCTGGTCGGCACTGGTCCTTACTGGTCCGTTCTGTTCCATAGTGGTCCGTACTAGTCCGTACTTATCCGTTCTGTTCCGCACTGGTCCGCACTGGTCCATACTGGTCCGCACTGGTCCATACTGGTCCGTACTGGTCCGTACTGGTCTGTTCTGGTCCGCACTGGTCCATACTGTTCCGTTCTGGTCCGTACTGTTCCATAGTGGTTTGTACTGGTCCGTTCTGATCTGTACTGGTCCATACTGGTCCGTACTGGTCCGTTCTTGTCTGTACTGGTCCATAGTGTTCCGTACTGGTCCCTACCGGTCCGTACTGGTCCCTACCAGTCCGTACTGGTCCGTTCTGGTACGTTCTGTTCCATAGTGGTCCGTACTAGTCCGTACTGGTCGGTTCTGGTCCGCACTGGTCCTCACTGGTCCATACTGGTCCGTCCTGGTCCCTACTGGTCCATACTGCTCCCGTACTGCCCCCTTGTGGTCCGTACTGGTCCCTAGTATTCCGTACTGGTCCGTACTGGTCTATTCTGGTCCGTACTGGTCCATAGTGTTCCGTGCTGGTCCGTACTGGTCCGTTCTGGTCTGCCCTTGTCCATAGTGTTCCGTACTGGTCCGCACTGGTCCATACTGGTCCATACTGGTCCGTACTGGTCCGCACTGGTCCATACCGGTCCATACTGGTCCGTACTGGTCCGTACTGGTCTGTACTCGTCCATAGTGGTCCGTACTGATCCGCACGGGTCCCTACTGGTCCATAGTGCTCCGTACTGCCCCCTAGTGGTCCGTACTGGTCACTAGTAGTCCGTACTGGTCCGTACTGGTCCGTTCTGCTCCGTACTGGTCCATAGTGGTCCATTCTGGTCCATACTGGTCCATAGTGTTCATTGCTCGTCCATACTGGTCCATACTGGTCTGTTCTGGTCCGCACTGGTCCATACTGGTACGTTCTGTTCCATAGTGGTCCGTACTAGTCCGTACTTGTCCGTTCTGTTCCGCACTGGTCCGCACTGGTCCATACTGGTCCGCACTGGTCCATACTGGTCCGTACTGGTCCGTACTGGTCTGTTCTGGTCCGCACTAGTCCATACTGGTACGTTCTGTTCCATAGTGGTCCGTACTAGTCCGTACTTGTCCGTTCTGTTCCGCACTGGTCCATAGTGCTCCGTACTGCCCCCTAGTGGTCCGTACTGGTCACTAGTAGTCCGTACTGGTCCGTACTGGTCCGTTCTGCTCCGTACTGGTCCATAGTGGTCCATTCTGGTCCATACTGGTCCATAGTGTTCCGTGCTGGTCCATACTGGTCCATACTGGTCTGTTCTGGTCCGCACTGGTCCATACTGGTCCGTTCTGTTCCATAGTGGTCCGTACTAGTCCGTACTTGTCCGTTCTGTTCCGCACTGGTCCGCACTGGTCCATACTGGTCCGCACTGGTCCATACTGGTCCGTACTGGTCCGTACTGGTCTGTTCTGGTCCGCACTGGTCCATACTGGTACGTTCTGTTCCATAGTGGTCCGTACTAGTCCGTACTTGTCCGTTCTGTTCCGCACTGGTCCATAGTGGTCCGTACTGCCCCCTTGTGGTCCGTACTGGTCCCTAGTATTCCGTACTGGACCGTACTGGTCCGTCCTGGTCCGTATTGGTCTGTCCTGGTCCGTATTGGGTCCCTACCGATCCATACTGGTCCATTCTGGTCCATACTGGTCCGTTCTGGTCCGCACTGGTCCATACTGGTCCGTACTGGTCCGTACTGGTCCATACTGGTCCGTACAGGTCCATAGTGGTCCGTACTGGTCCATACTGGTCCGTACTGGTCCGTCCTGGTTAGTATTGTTCCCTACTGATCCATACTGGTCCATACTGGTCCATATTGGTCCGTTCTGGTCCGCACTGGTCCGTACTGGTCCGTACTGGTCCATAGTGGTCCGTACTGGTCCGTTCTGGCCGTACTGGTCCATAGTGGTCCGTACTGGTCCGTTCTGGTCCGTACTGGTCCATACTGGTCCGTAGTGTTCCCTACCGGTCCGTACTGGTCCCTACCAGTCCGTACTGGTCCGTTCTGGTACGTTCTGTTCCATAGTGGTCCGTACTAGTCCGTACTGGTCGGTTCTGGTCCGCACTGGTCCTCACTGGTCCATACTGGTCCGTACTGGTCCGTACTGGTCTGTACTCGTCCATAGTGGTCCGTACTGATCCGCACTGGTCCATACTGGTCCATAGTGCTCCGTACAGCCCCCTAGTGGTCCGTACTGGTCACTAGTAGTCCGTACTGGTCCGTACTGGTCCGTTCTGCTCCGTACTGGTCCATAGTGGTCCATTCTGGTCCATACTGGTCCATAGTGTTCCGTGCTGGTCCATACTGGTCCATACTGGTCTGTTCTGGTCCGCACTGGTCCATACTGGTACGTTCTGTTCCATAGTGGTCCGTACTAGTCCGTACTTGTCCGTTCTGTTCCGCACTGGTCCGCACTGGTCCATACTGGTCCGCACTGGTCCATACTGGTCCGTACTGGTCCGTACTGGTCTGTTCTGGTCCGCACTAGTCCATAGTGGTACGTTCTGTTCCATAGTGGTCCGTACTAGTCCGTACTTGTCCGTTCTGTTCCGCACTGGTCCACAGTGGTCCGTACTGGTCTGTTCTGGTCCGTACTGGTCCATACTGGTCCATAGTGTTCCCTACCGGTCCGTACTGGTCCGTACTGGTCCGTACTGGTCCGTTCTGGTACGTTCTGTTCCATAGTGGTCCGTACTAGTCCGTACTGGTCGGTTCTGGTCCGCACTGGTCCTCACTGGTCCATACTGGTCCGTCCAGGTCGGTACTGGTCCACACTGCTCCGTACTGCCCCCTTGTGGTCCGTACTGGTCCCTAGTATTCCGTCCTTGTCCGTACTGGTCCGTTCTGGTCCATACTGGTCCGCACTAGTCCGCACTGGACCATACCTGTCCGCACTGGTCCATACTGGTTGGTACTGGTCCGTACTGGTCTGTTCTGGTCCGCACTGGTCCATACTGGTCCGTACTGGTCCGTTCTGGTCCGTACTGGTCTGTTCTGGTCCATACTGGTCCATACTGGTCCGTACTGGTCCATACTGTCCATACTGGTCCGTACTGGTCCGCACTGGTCCATACTGGTCCGCACTGGTCCATACTGGTCCATACTGGTCCGTACTGCTCTGTTCTGGTCCGCACTGGTCCGTACTGGTCCGTTCTGTTCCATAGTGGTCTGTACTAGTCCGTACTTGTCCGTTCTGTTCCGCACTGGTCCGCACTGGTCCATACTGGTCCGCACTGGTCCATACTGGTCCGTACTGGTCCTTACTGGTCTGTTCTGGTCCGCACTGGTCCATACTGGTACGTTCTGTTCCATAGTGGTCCGTACTAGTCCGTACTTGTCCGTTCTGTTCCGCACTGGTCCGCACTGGTCCATACTGGTCCGCACTGGTCTATACTGGTCCGTACTGGTCCGTACTGGTCTGTTCTGGTCCGCACTGGTCCATACTGGTACGTTCTGTTCCATAGTGGTCCGTACTAGTCCGTACTTGTCCGTTCTGTTCCGCACTGGTCCATAGTGGTCCGTACTGGTCCGTTCTGGTCCGTACTGTTCCATAGTGGTCCGTACTGGTCCGTTCTGATCTGTACTGGTCCATACTGGTCCGTACTGGTCTGTTCTGCTCCGTACTGGTCCATAGTGTTCCGTACTGGTCCCTACCGGTCCGTACTGGTCCCTACCAGTCCGTACTGGTCCGTTCTGGTACGTTCTGTTCCATAGTGGTCCGTACTAGTCCGTACTGGTCGGTTCTGGTCCGCACTGGTCCTCACTGGTCCATACTGGTCCGTCCTGGTCCGTACTGGTCCATACTGCTCCGTACTGCCCCCTTGTGGTCCGTTACTGGTCCCTAGTATTCCGTACTGGTCCGTACGGGTCTATTCTGGTCCGTACTGGTCCATAGTGTTCCGTGCTGGTCCGTACTGGTCCGTTCTGGTCTGCCCTTGTCCATAGTGTTCCGTACTGGTCCGCACTGGTCCATACTGGTCCATACTGGTCCGTACTGGTCCGCACTGGTCCATACCGGTCCATACTGGTCCGTACTGGTCCGTACTGGTCTGTACTCGTCCATAGTGGTCCGTACTGATCCGCACTGGTCCATACTGGTCCGAACTGGTCCGTTCTGGTCCGTACTGGTCTGTTCTGGTCCGCACTGGTCCGTTACTGGTCCGTAGTGTACCCTATTGGTCCGTTCTGGTCCGTACTGGTCCATACTGGTCCATACTGGTCCGTACGGGTCCATACTGGTCCATACTGGTCCGTACTGGTCCGCACTGGTCCATACTGGTCTGTTCTGGTCCGCACTGGTCCGTACTGGTCCGTAGTGTGCCCTATTGGTCCGTTCTGGTCCGTACTGGTCCATACTGGTCCATACTGATCCGTACTGGTCCATACTGGTCCATACTGGTCCGTACTGGTCCGCACTGGTCCATACTCGTCCGCACTGGTCCATACTGGTCCGTACTGGTCCGTACTGGTCTGTTCTGGTCGGCACTGGTCCATACTGGTCCGTACTGGTCCGTTCTGGTCCGTACTGGTCTGTTCTGGTCCGCACTGGTCCGTACTGGTACGTTCTGTTCCATAGTGGTCCGTACTAGTCCGTACTTGTCCGTTCTGTTCCGCACTGGTCCATAGTGTTCCGTACTGGTCCGTTCTGGTCCGTACTGGTCCATACTGGTCCATAGTGTTCCCTACCGGTCCGTACTGGTCCCTACCAGTCCGTACTGGTCCGTTCTGGTACGTTCTGTTCCATAGTGGTCTGTACTAGTCCGTACTGGTCGGTTCTGGTCCGCACTGGTCCTCACTGGTCCATACTGGTCCGTCCAGGTCGATACTGGTCCACACTGCTCCGTACTGCCCCCTTGTGGTCCGTACTGGTCCCTAGTATTCCGTACTTGTCCGTACTGGTCCGTTCTGGTCCATACTGGTCCGCACTAGTCCGCACTGGACCATACCTGTCCGCACTGGTCCATACTGGTCCGTACTGGTCCGTACTGGTCTGTTCTGGTCCGCACTGGTCCATACTGGTCCGTACTGGTCCGTTCTGGTCCGTACTGCTCTGTTCTGGTCCGCACTGGTCCGTACTGGTCCGTAGTGTACCCTATTGGTCCGTTCTGGTCCGTACTGGTCCATACTGGTCCATACTGGTCCATACTGGTCCGCACTGGTCCATACTGGTCCGCACTGGTCCATACTGGTCCGTACTGGTCCGTACTGGTCTGTTCTGGTCGGCACTGGTCCATACTGGTCCGTTCTGTTCCATAGTGGTCCGTACTAATCCGTACTTGTCCGTTCTGTTCCGCACTGGTCCGCACTGGTCCATACTGGTCCGCACTGGTCCATACTGGTCCGTACTGGTCCGTACTGGTCTGTTCTGGTCCGCACTGGTCCATACTGTCCGTTCTGGTCCGTACTGTTCCATAGTGGTCCGTACTGGTCCATTCTGGCCCGTACTGGTCCATAGTGGTCCGTACTGGTCCATACCGGTCCATACTGGTCCGTACTGGTCCGTACTGGTCTGCCCTTGTCCATACTTGTCCGTACTGGTCCGCACTGGTCCATACTGGTCCATACTGGTCCGTACTGGTCCGTACCGGTCCATACCGGTCCATACTGGTCCGTACTGGTCCGTACTGGTCCGTCCTGGTCCATACTGGTCCGTACTGGTCCGCACTCGTCCATACAGGTCCATAGTGCTCCGTACTGCCCCTAGTGGTCCGTACTGGTCATAGTAGTCCGTACTGGTCCGTACTGGTCCGTTCTGCTCCGTACTGGTCCATAGTGGTCCATTCTGGTCCATACTGGTCCATAGTTTTCCGTGCTGGTCCATACTGGTCCATACTGGTCTGTTCTGGTCCGCACTGGTCCATACTGGTACGTTCTGTTCCATAGTGGTCCGTACTAGTCCGTACTTGTCCGTTCTGTTCCGCACTGGTCCGCACTGGTCCATACTGGTCCGCACTGGTCCATACTGGTCCGTACTGGTCCGTACTGGTCTGTTCTGGTCCGCACTAGTCCATACTGGTACGTTCTGTTCCATAGTGGTCCGTTACTAGTCCGTACTTGTCCGTTCTGTTCCGCACTGGTCCATAGTGGTCCGTACTGGTCCGTTCTGGTCCGTACTGGCCATACTGGTCCGTAGTGTTCCCTACCGGTCCGTACTGGTCCCTACCAGTCGTACTGGTCCGTTCTGGAACGTTCTGTTCCATAGTGGTCCGTACTAGTCCGTAGTGGTCGGTTCTGGTCCGCACTGGTCCTCACTGGTCCATACTGGTCCGTCCAGGTCCGTACTGGTCCACACTGCTCCGTACTGCCCCTTTGTGGTCCGTACTGGTCCCTAGTATTCCGTACTGGTCCGTACTGGTCCGTTCTGGTCCATACTGGTCCGCACTGGTCCGCACTGGACCATACCTGTCCGCACTGGTCCATACTGGTTGTTACTGGTCCGTACTGGTCTGTTCTGGTCCGCACTGGTCCATACTGGTCCGTACTGGTCCGTTCTGGGTCCGTACTGGTCTGTTCTGGTCCGCACTGGTCCGTACTGGTCCGTAGTGTACCCTATTGGTCCGTTCTGGTCCGTACTGGTCCATACTGGTCCATACTGGTCCGTACTGGTCCATACTGGTCCATACTGGTCCGTACTGTTCCGCACTGGGTCCATACTGGGTCCGCACTGGTCCATACTGGTCCGTACTGGTCCGTACTGGTCTGTTCTGGTCGGCGCTGGTCCATACTGGTCCGTTCTGTTCCATACTGGTCCGTACTGGTCCGCACTGGTCCATACTGGTCCGCACTGGTCCATACTTGTCCGTACTGGTCCGTACTGGTCTGTTCTGGTCCGCACTGGTCCATACTGGTCCGTTCTGGTCCGTACTGTTCCATAGTGGTCCGTACTGGTCCGTTCTGATCTGTACTGGTCCATACTGGTCCGTACTGGTCCGTTCTGCTCCGTACTGGTCCATACTGGTCCGTAGTGTTCCCTACCGGTCCGTACTGGTCCCTACCAGTCCGTACTGGTCCGTTCTGGTACGTTCTGTTCCATAGTGGTCCGTTACTAGTCCGTAGTGGTCGGTTCTGGTCCGCACTGGTCCTCACTGGTCCATACTGGTCCGTCCAGGTCCGTACTGGTCCACACTGCTCCGTACTGCCCCCTTGTGGTCCGTACTGGTCCCTAGTATTCCGTACTGGACCGTACTGGTCCGTCCTGGTCCGTATTGGTCTGTCCTGGTCCGTATTGGTCCCTACCGATCCATACTGGTCCATACTGGTCCATACTGGTCCGTTCTGGTCCGCACTGGTCCATACTGGTCCGTACTGGTCCGTACTGGTCCATACTGGTCCGTACAGGTCCATAGTGGTCCGTACTGGTCCATACTGGTCCGTACTGGTCCGTTCCTGGTCCGTATTGTTCCCTACTGATCCATACTGGTCCATACTGGTCCATACTGGTCCGTTCTGGTCCGCACTGGTCCGTACTGGTCCGTACTGGTCCATAGTGGTCCGTACTGGTCCGTTCTGGCCCGTACTGGTCCATAGTGGTCCGTACTGGTCCGTTCTGGTCCATACTGGTCCATACTGGTCCGTAGTGTTCCCTACCGGTCCGTACTGGTCCCTACCAGTCCGTACTGGTCCGTTCTGGTACGTTCTGTTCCATAGTGGTCCGTACTAGTCCGTACTGGTCGGTTCTGGTCCGCACTGGTCCTCACTGGTCCATACTGGTCCGTCCAGGTCGGTACTTGTCCACACTGCTCCGTACTGCCCCCTTGTGGTCCGTACTGGTCCCTAGTATTCCGTACTGGTCCGTACTGGTCCGTCCTGGTCCGTATTGGTCTGTCCTGGTCCGTATTGGTCCCCTACCGATCCATACTGGTCCATACTGGTCCATACTGGTCCGTTCTGGTCCGCACTGGTCCATACTGGTCCGTACTGGTCCGTACTGGTCCATACTGGTCCGTACAGGTCCATAGTGGTCCGTACTGGTCCATACTCGTCCGTACTGTCCGTCCTGGTCCGTATTGTTCCCTACTGATCCATACTGGTCCATACTGGTCCATACTGGTCCGTTCTGGTCCGCACTGGTCCGTACTGGTCCGTACTGGTCCATACTGCTCCGTACTGGTCCGTTCTGGTCCGTACTCGTCTGTACTGGTCCGTACTGGTCCGTAGTGGTGCCTATTAGTCCGTTCTGGTCCGTACTGGCCCGTACTGGTCCGTCCTGTTCTGTTCTGGTCCATACAGGTCCGTTCTGGTCCGCAATGGTCCATACTGGACCGCAATGGTCCGTACTGGTCCGCACTGGTCCATACCGGTCCATACTGGTCCGTACTGGTCCGTACTGGTCTGTACTCGTCCATAGTGGTCCGTACTGATCCGCACTGGTCCATACTGGTCCGAACTGGTTCGTTCTGGTCCGTACTGGTCTGTTCTGGTCCGCACTGGTCCGTACTGGTCCGTAGTGTACCCTATTGGTCCGTTCTGGTCCGTACTGGTCCATACTGGTCCATACTGGTCCGTACTGGTCCATACTGGTCCATACTGGTCCGTACTGGTCCGCACTGGTCCATTCTGGTCCGTACTGGTCCTTATTGGTCTGTTCTGGTCGGCACTGGTCCATACTGGTCCGTACTGGTCCGTTCTGGTCCGTACTGGTCTGTTCTGGTCCGCACTGGTCCGTACTGGTACGTTCTGTTCCATAGTGGTCCGTACTAGTCCGTACTTGTCCGTTCTGTTCCGCATTGGTCCATAGTGGTCCGTACTGGTCCGTTCTGGTCCGTACTGGTCCATACTGGTCCATAGTGTTCCCTACCGGTCCGTACTGGTCCCTACCAGTCCGTACTGGTCCGTTCTGGTACGTTCTGTTCCATAGTGGTCCGTACTAGTCCATACTGGTCGGTTCTGGTCCGCACTGGTCCTCACTGGTCCATACTGGTCCGTCCAGGTCCGTACTGGTCCACACTGCTCCGTACTGCCCCCTTGTGGTCCGTACTGGTCCCTAGTATTCCGTACTGGTCCGTACTGGTCGGTTCTGGTCCATACTGGTCCGCACTGGTCCGCACTAAACCATACCTGTCCGCACTGGTCCATACTGGTTGGTACTGGTCCGTAATGGTCTGTTCTGGTCCGCACTGGTCCATACTGGTCCGTACTGGTCCGTTCTGGTCCGTACTGGTCTGTTCTGGTCCGCACTGGTCCGTACTGGTCCGTAGTGTTCCCTATTGGTCCGTTCTGGTCCGTACTGGTCCATACTGGTCCATACTGGTCCCGTACTGGTCCATACTGGTCCATACTGGTCCGTACTGGTCCGCACTGGTCCATACTGGTCCGCACTGGTCCATACTGGTCCGTACTGGTCCGTACTGGTCTGTCCTGGTCGGCACTGGTCCATACTGGTCCGTTCTGTTCCATAGTGGTCCGTACTAGTCCGTTACTTGTCCGTTCTGTTCCGCACTGGTCCGCACTGGTCCATACTGGTCCGCACTGGTCCATACTGGTCCGTACTGGTCCGTACTGGTCTGTTCTGGTCCGCACTGGTCCATACTGTTCCGTTCTGGTCCGTACTGTTCCATAGTGGTTTGTACTGGTCCGTTCTGATCTGTACTGGTCCATACTGGTCCGTACTGGTCCGTTCTTGTCTGTACTGGTCCATAGTGTTCCGTACTGGTCCCTACCGGTCCGTACTGGTCCCTACCAGTCCGTACTGGTCCGTTCTGGTACGTTCTGTTCCATAGTGGTCCGTACTAGTCCGTACTGGTCGGTTCTGGTCCGCACTGGTCCCTCACTGGTCCATACTGGTCCGTCCTGGTCCCTACTGGTCCATACTGCTCCGTACTGCCCCCTTGTGGTCCGTACTGGTCCCTAGTATTCCGTACTGGTCCGTACTGGTCTATTCTGGTCCGTACTGGTCCATAGTGTTCCGTGCTGGTCCGTACTGGTCCGTTCTGGTCTGCCCTTGTCCATAGTGTTCCGTACTGGTCCGCACTGGTCCTTACTGGTCCATACTGGTCCGTACTGGTCCGCACTGGTCCATACCGGTCCATAACTGGTCCGTACTGGTCCGTACTGGTCTGTACTCGTCCATAGTGGTCCGTACTGATCCGCACGGGTCCATACTGGTCCATAGTGCTCCGTACTGCCCCCTAGTGGTCCGTACTGGTCACTAGTAGTCCGTACTGGTCCGTACTGGTCCGTTCTGCTCCGTACTGGTCCATAGTGGTCCATTCTGGTTCCATACTGGTCCATAGTGTTCATTGCTCGTCCATACTGGTCCATACTGGTCTGTTCTGGTCCGCACTGGTCCATACTGGTACGTTCTGTTCCATAGTGGTCCGTACTAGTCCGTACTTGTCCGTTCTGTTCCGCACTGGTCCGCACTGGTCCATACTGGGTCCGCACTGGTCCATACTGGTCCGTACTGGTCCGTACTGGTCTGTTCTGGTCCGCACTAGTCCATACTGGTACGTTCTGTTCCATAGTGGTCCGTACTAGTCCGTACTTGTCCGTTCTGTTCCGCACTGGTCCATAGTGCTCCGTACTGCCCCCTAGTGGTCCGTACTGGTCACTAGTAGTCCGTACTGGTC
>NW_027100229.1:32348-65193 GCF_031753505.1 Anomalospiza imberbis
TACTGGTCCGTTCTGGTCCGCACTGGTCCATACTGGTCCATACTGGTCCGTACAGGTCCATAGTGGTCCGTACTGGTCCATACTGGTCCGTACTGGTCCATACTGGTCCGTACTGGTCCATACTGGTCCATACTCGTCTGTACTGGTCCGTACTGGTCCGTAGTGGTCCCTATTAGTCCGTTCTGGTCCGTACTGGTCCGTACTGGTCCGTCCTGGTCTGTTCTGGTCCATACAGGTCCGTTCTGGTCCGCAATGGTCCATACTGGACCGCAATGGTCCGTACTGGTCCGCACTGGTCCATACCGGTCCATACTGGTCCGTACTGGTCCGTACTGGTCTGTACTCGTCCATAGTGGTCCGTACTGATCCGCACTGGTCCATACTGGTCCGAACTGGTCCGTTCTGGTCCGTACTGGTCTGTTCTGGTCCGCACTGGTCCGTTCTGGTCCGTAGTGTACCCTATTGGTCCGTTCTGGTCCGTACTGGTCCATACTGGTCCATACTGGTCCGTACTGGTCCATACTGGTCCATACTGGTCCGTACTGGTCCGCACTGGTCCATACTGGTCTGTTCTGGTCCGCACTGGTCTGTACTGGTCCGTAGTGTACCCTATTGGTCCGTTCTGGTCCGTACTGGTCCATACTGGTCCATACTGCTCCGTACTGGTCCATACTGGTCCATACTGGTCCGTACTGGTCCGCACTGGTCCATACTGGTCCGCACTGGTCCATACTGGTCCGTACTGGTCCGTACTGGTCTGTTCTGGTCGGCACTGGTCCATACTGGTCCGTACTGGTCCGTTCTGGTCCGTACTGGTCTGTTCTGGTCCGCACTGGTCCGTACTGGTACGTTCTGTTCCATAGTGGTCCGTACTAGTCCGTACTGGTCGGTTCTGGTCCGCACTGGTCCTCACTGGTCCATACTGGTCCGTCCAGGTCCATACTGGTCCACACTGCTCCGTACTGCCCCCTTGTGGTCCGTACTGGTCCCTAGTATTCCGTACTTGTCCGTACTGGTCCGTTCTGGTCCATACTGGTCCGCACTAGTCCGCACTGGACCATACCTGTCCGCACTGGTCCGTACTGGTCCATACTGGTCCATACTGGTCCGTACTGGTCCCATAGTGGTCCGTACTGGTCCATACTGGTCCGTACTGGTCCGTCCTGGTCCGTATTGGTCCCTACTGATCCATACTGGTCCATACTGGTCCATACTGGTCCGTTCTGGTCCGCACTGGTCCATACTGGTCCGTACTGGTCCATACTGGTCCGTACTGGTCCATACTGGTCCGTACTGGTCCGCACTGGTCCATACTGGTCTGCACTGGTCCATACTGGTCCGTACTGGTCCGTACTGGTCTGTTCTGGTCGGCACTGGTCCATACTGGTCCGTTCTGTTCCATAGTGGTCCGTACTAGTCCGTACTTGTCCGTTCTGTTCCGCACTGGTCCGCACTGGTCCATACTGGTCCGTACTAGTCCGCACTGGTCCATACTGGTCCGCACTGGTCCATACTGGTCCGTACTGGTCCGTACTGGTCTGTTCTGGTCCGCACTGGTCCATACTGGTCCGTTCTGGTCCGTACTGTTCCATAGTGGTCCGTACTGGTCCATTCTGGCCCGTACTGGTCCATAGTGGTCCGTACTGGTCCGTTCTGGTCCGTACTGGTCCATACTGGTCCGTAGTGTTCCCTACCGGTCCGTACTGGTCCCTACAGTCCGTACTGGTCCGTTCTGGTACGTTCTGTTCCATAGTGGTCCGTCCTAGTCCGTACTGTCGGGTCTGGTCCGCACTGGTCTTCACTGGTCCATACTGGTCCGTCCAGGTCCGTACTGGTCCACACTGCTCCGTACTGCCCCCTTGTGGTCCGTACTGGTCCCTAGTATTCCGTACTTGTCCGTACTGGTCCGCACTGGTCCATACTGGTCCGCACTGGTCCGCACTGGTCCATACTGGTCCGTACTGGTCCGTACTGGTTTGTTCTGCTCCGTACTGCTCCATAGTGGTCCATTCTGGTCCATACTGGTCCATAGTGTTCCGTGCTGGTCCATACTGGTCCATACTGGTCTGTTCTGGTCCGCACTGGTCCATACTGGTACGTTCTGTTCCATAGTGGTCCGTACTAGTCCGTACTTGTCCGTTCTGTTCCGCACTGGTCCGCACTGGTCCATACTGGTCCGCACTGGTCCATACTGGTCCGTACTGGTCCGTACTGGTCTGTTCTGGTCCGCACTGGTCCATACTGGTACGTTCTGTTCCATAGTGGTCCGTACTAGTCCGTACTTGTCCGTTCTGTTCCGCACTGGTCCATAGTGGTCCGTACTGGTCCGTTCTGGTCCGTACTGGTCCATACTGGTCCATAGTGTTCCCTACCGGTCCGTACTGGTCCCTACCAGTCCGTACTGGTCCGTTCTGGTACGTTCTGTTCCATAGTGGTCCGTACTAGTCCGTACTGGTCGGTTCTGGTCCGCACTGGTCCTCACTGGTCCATACTGGTCCGTCCTGGTCCGTACTGGTCCACACTGCTCCGTACTGCCCCCTTGTGGTACGTACTGGTCCCTAGTATTCCGTACTTGTCCGTACTGGTCCATTCTGGTCCATACTGGTCCGCACTAGTCCGCACTGGACCATACCTGTCCGCACTGGTCCATACTGGTCCGTACTGGTCCGTACTGGTCTGTTCTGGTCCGCACTGGTCCATACTGGTCCGTACTGGTCCGTTCTGGTCCGTACTGGTCCGCACTGGTCCATACTGGTCCGCACTGGTCCATACTGGTCCGTTCTGGTCCGCACTGGTCCGTATTGGTCTGTCCTGGTCCGTATTGGTCCCTACCGATCCATACTGGTCCATACTGGTCCATACTGGTCCATACTGGTCCGTTCTGGTCCGCACTGGTCCATACTGGTCCATACTGGTCCGTACAGGTCCATAGTGGTCCGTACTGGTCCATACTGGTCCGTACTGGTCCATACTGGTCCGTACTGGTCCATACTGGTCCATACTCGTCTGTACTGGTCCGTACTGGTCCGTAGTGGTCCCTATTAGTCCGTTCTGGTCCGTACTGGTCCGTACTGGTCCGTCC
The DNA here is from genome assembly GCF_031753505.1 of Anomalospiza imberbis. Taxonomy (NCBI): domain Eukaryota; kingdom Metazoa; phylum Chordata; class Aves; order Passeriformes; family Viduidae; genus Anomalospiza; species Anomalospiza imberbis. Next base: position 35,431 of record NW_027100229.1, read on the forward strand.
TGGTCTGTTCTGGTCCATACAGGTCCGTTCTGGTCCGCAATGGTCCATACTGGACCGCAATGGTCCGTACTGGTCCGCACTGGTCCATACCGGTCCATACTGGTCCGTACTGGTCCGTACTGGTCTGTACTCGTCCATAGTGGTCCGTACTGATCCGCACTGGTCCATACTGGTCCGAACTGGTCCGTTCTGGTCCGTACTGGTCTGTTCTGGTCCGCACTGGTCCGTTCTGGTCCGTAGTGTACCCTATTGGTCCGTTCTGGTCCGTACTGGTCCATACTGGTCCATACTGGTCCGTACTGGTCCATACTGGTCCATACTGGTCCGTACTGGTCCGCACTGGTCCATACTGGTCTGTTCTGGTCCGCACTGGTCTGTACTGGTCCGTAGTGTACCCTATTGGTCCGTTCTGGTCCGTACTGGTCCATACTGGTCCATACTGCTCCGTACTGGTCCATACTGGTCCATACTGGTCCGTACTGGTCCGCACTGGTCCATACTGGTCCGCACTGGTCCATACTGGTCCGTACTGGTCCGTACTGGTCTGTTCTGGTCGGCACTGGTCCATACTGGTCCGTACTGGTCCGTTCTGGTCCGTACTGGTCTGTTCTGGTCCGCACTGGTCCGTACTGGTACGTTCTGTTCCATAGTGGTCCGTACTAGTCCGTACTGGTCGGTTCTGGTCCGCACTGGTCCTCACTGGTCCATACTGGTCCGTCCAGGTCCATACTGGTCCACACTGCTCCGTACTGCCCCCTTGTGGTCCGTACTGGTCCCTAGTATTCCGTACTTGTCCGTACTGGTCCGTTCTGGTCCATACTGGTCCGCACTAGTCCGCACTGGACCATACCTGTCCGCACTGGTCCGTACTGGTCCATACTGGTCCATACTGGTCCGTACTGGTCCATAGTGGTCCGTACTGGTCCATACTGGTCCGTACTGGTCCGTCCTGGTCCGTATTGGTCCCTACTGATCCATACTGGTCCATACTGGTCCATACTGGTCCGTTCTGGTCCGCACTGGTCCATACTGGTCCGTACTGGTCCATACTGGTCCGTACTGGTCCATACTGGTCCGTACTGGTCCGCACTGGTCCATACTGGTCTGCACTGGTCCATACTGGTCCGTACTGGTCCGTACTGGTCTGTTCTGGTCGGCACTGGTCCATACTGGTCCGTTCTGTTCCATAGTGGTCCGTACTAGTCCGTACTTGTCCGTTCTGTTCCGCACTGGTCCGCACTGGTCCATACTGGTCCGTACTAGTCCGCACTGGTCCATACTGGTCCGCACTGGTCCATACTGGTCCGTACTGGTCCGTACTGGTCTGTTCTGGTCCGCACTGGTCCATACTGGTCCGTTCTGGTCCGTACTGTTCCATAGTGGACCGTACTGGTCCATTCCGGCCCGTACTGGTCCATAGTGGTCCGTACTGGTCCATACTGATCCATAGTGTTCCCTACCGGTCCGTACTGGTCCCTACCAGTCCGTACTGGTCCGTTCTGGTACGTTCTGTTCCATAGTGGTCAGTACTAGTCCGTACTGGTCGGTTCTGGTCCGCACTGGTCCTCACTGGTCCATACTGGTCCGTCCAGGTCGGTACTGGTCCACACTGCTCCGTACTGCCCCCTTGTGGTCCGTACTGGTCCCTAGTATTCCGTACTGGTCCGTACTGGTCCGTCCTGGTCCGTATTGGTCTGTCCTGGTCCGTATTGGTCCCTACCGATCCATACTGGTCCATACTGGTCCATACTGGTCCATACTGGTCCGTTCTGGTCCGCACTGGTCCATACTGGTCCGTACTGGTCCGTACTGGTCCATACTGGTCCGTACAGGTCCATAGTGGTCCGTACTGGTCCATACTGGTCCGTACTGGTCCGTCCTGGTCCGTATTGTTCCCTACTGATCCATACTGGTCCATACTGGTCCATACTGGTCCGTTCTGGTCTGTACTGGTCCGTACTGGTCCGTACTGGTCCATACTGGTCCGTACTGGTCCATACTGGTCCATACTCGTCTGTACTGGTCCGTACTGGTCCGTAGTGGTCCCTATTAGTCCGTTCTGGTCCGTACTGGTCCGTACTGGTCCGTCCTGGTCTGTTCTGGTCCATACAGGTCCGTTCTGGTCCGCAATGGTCCATACTGGACCGCAATGGTCCGTACTGGTCTGTTCTGGTCCGCACTGGTCCATACTGGTCCGTACTGGTCCATACCGGTCCATACTGGTCCGTACTGGTCCGTACTGGTCCACACTGTTCCATACTGGTCCGTACTGGTCCGCACCGGTCCATACTGGTCCATACTGGTCCGTACTGGTCCGTACCGGTCCATACCGGTCCATACTGGTCCGTACTGGTCCGTACTGGTCCGTCCTGGTCCATACTGGTCCGTACTGGTCCGCACTCGTCCATACTGGTCCATAGTGCTCCGTACTGCCCCCTAGTGGTCCGTACTGGTCACTAGTAGTCCGTACTGGTCCGTACTGGTCCGTTCTGCTCTGCACTGGTCCATACTGGTCCATTCTGGTCCATTCTGGTCCGTACTGGTCCATAGTGTTCTGTGCTGGTCCATACTGGTCCATACTGGTCCGTTCTGGTCCGCACTGGTCCATACTGGTACGTTCTGTTCCATAGTGGTCCGTACTAGTCCGTACTTGTCCGTTCTGTTCCGCACTGGTCCATAGTGGTCCGTACTGGTCCGTTCTGGTCCGTACTGGTCCATACTGGTCCATAGTGTTCCCTACCGGTCCGTACTGGTCCCTACCAGTCCGTACTGGTCCGTTCTGGTACGTTCTGTTCCATAGTGGTCCGTACTAGTCCGTACTGGTCTGTTCTGGTCCGCAATGGTCCATACTTGTCCGTACTGCTCCGTTCTGGTCCATACTGTTCCGTACTGGTCCGTTCTGGTTCGTACTGGTCCATCGTGTTCCGTGCTGGTCCATACTGGTCCGTTCTGGTCCGCACTGGTCCATACTGGTACGTTCTGTTCCATAGTGGTCCGTACTAGTCCGTACTTGTCCGTTCTGGTCCGCACTGGTCCGCACTGGTCCGTACTGGTCCGTCCTGGTCCGTATTGGTCCGTCCTGGTCCGTATTGGTCCCTACCGATCCATACTGGTCCATACTGGTCCGTACTGGTCCGTTCTGGTCCGCACTGGTCCATACTGGTCCGTACTGGTCCGTACTGGTCCATACTGGTCCGTACAGGTCCATAGTGGTCCGTACTGGTCCATACTGGTCCGTACTGGTCCGTCCTGGTCCGTATTGTTCCCTACTGATCCATACTGGTCCATACTGGTCCATACTGGTCCGTTCTGGTCCGCACTGGTCCGTACTGGTCCGTACTGGTCCATACTGGTCCGTACTGGTCCATACTGGTCCATACTCGTCTGTACTGGTCCGTACTGGTCCGTAGTGGTCCCTATTAGTCCGTTCTGGTCCGTACTGGTCCGTACTGGTCCGTCCTGGTCTGTTCTGGTCCATACAGGACCGTTCTGGTCCGCACTGGTCCATACTGGTCCGCAATGATCCGTACTGGTCCGTACTGGCCCGTACTGGTCCGTACTGGTCCGTACTGGTCCATACCGGTCCATACTGGTCCGTACTGGTCCGTACTGGTCTGCACTGGTCCATACTGGTCCGTACTGGTCCGCACTGGTCCATACTGGTCCATACTGGTCCGTACTGGTCCGTACCGGTCCATACCGGTCCATACTGGTCCGTACTGGTCCGCACTGGTCCATACTGGTCCGTACTGGTCCATACTGGTCCGCACTGGTCCATACTGGTCCGTACTGGTCCGTAATGGTCTGTTCTGGTCCGCAATGGTCCATACTGGTCCGTTCTGGTCCGTACTGTTCCATAGTGGTCCGTACTGGTCCGTTCTGATCTGTACTGGTCCATACTGGTCCATACTGGTCCGTTCTTGTCCGTACTGGTCCATAGTGTTCCGTACTGGTCCCTACCGGTCCGTACTGGTCCCTACCACTCCGTACTGGTCCGTTCTGGTACGTTCTGTTCCATAGTGGTCCGTACTAGTCCGTACTGGTCGGTTCTGGTCCGCACTGGTCCTCACTGGTCCATACTGGTCCGTCCTGGTCCGTACTGGTCCATACTGCTCCGTACTGCCCCCTTGTGGTCCGTACTGGTCCCTAGTATTCCGTACTGGTCCGTACTGGTCCGCACTGGTCCGTACTGGTCCATAGTGGTCCGTACTGGTCTATTCTGGTCCGTACTGGTCCATAGTGTTCCGTGCTGGTCCGTACTGGTCCGTTCTGGTCTGCCCTTGTCCATACTGGTCCGTACTGGTCCGCACTGTTCCATACTGGTCCATACTGGTCCGTACTGGTCCGTACTGCTCCATACCGGTCCATACTGGTCCGTACTGGTATGTACTGGTCTGCCCTTGTCCATACTGCTCCGTACTGGTCCGCACTGGTCCATACTGGTCCATAGTGCTCCGTACTGCCCCCTAGTGGTCCGTACTGGTCACTAGTAGTCCGTACTGGTCCGTACTGGTCCGTTCTGCTCCGTACTGGTCCATAGTGGTCCATTCTGGTCCGTACTGGTCCATAGTGTTCCGTGCTGGTCCATACTGGTCCATACTGGTCTGTTCTGGTCCGCACTGGTCCATACTGGTCCGTTCTGTTCCATAGTGGTCCGTACTAGTCCGTACTTGTCCGTTCTGTTCCGCACTGGTCCGCACTGGTCCATACTGGTCCGCACTGGTCCATACTGGTCCGTACTGGTCCGTACTGGTCTGTTCTGGTCCGCACTGGTCCATACTGGTCCGTTCTGGTCCGTACTGTTACATAGTGGTCCGTACTGTTCCATTCTGGCCCGTACTGGTCCATAGTGGTCCGTACTGGTCCGTTCTGGTCCGTACTGGTCCATACTGGTCCGTAGTGTTCCCTACCGGTCCGTACTGGTCCCTACCAGTCCGTACTGGTCCGTACTGGTCCGTACTGGTCCATACTGGTCCGTAATGGTCTGTTCTGGTCCGCACTGGTCCATACTGGTCCGTACTGTTCCGTTCTGGTCCATACTGGTCTGTAGTGGTCCGTACTGGTCCGTACTGGTCCGTAGAGTTCCCTATTCGTCCGTTCTGGTCCGTACTGGTCCATACTGGTCCGTTCTGGTCCGTACTGCTCCGTTCTGGTCTGTACTGGTCGCTACTGATCCATACTGGTCCATACTGGTCCATACTGGTCCGTTCTGGTCCGCACTGGTCCATACTGGTCCGTACTGGTCCATACTGGTCTGTACTGGTCCATACTAGTCCATACTTGTCCGTACTGTACCGTACTGGTCCATAGTGATCCGTACTGGTCCGTCCAGGTCCGTACTGGTCCACACTGCTCCGTACTGCCCCCTTGTGGTCCGTACTGGTCCCTAGTATTCCGTACTGGTCCGTACTGGTCCGTTCTGGTCCATACTGGTCCGCACTGGTCCGCACTGGTCCATACCTGTCCGCACTGGTCCATACTGGTCCGTACTGGTCCGTACTGGTCTGTTCTGGTCCGCACTGGTCCATAGTGGTCCGTACTGGTCCGTTCTGGTCCGTACTGGTCTGTTCTGGTCCGCACTGGTCCGTACTGGTCCGTAGTGTTCCCTATTGGTCCGTTCTGGTCCATACTGGTCCATACTGGTCCATACTGATCCATAATGCTCCCTACTGGTCCATACTGGGTCCGTTCTGGTCCGCACTGGTCCATACTGGTCCGTACTGGTCCATACTGGTCCGTACTGGTCCATACTGGGCAATACTAATTTGTACTGGTCCGTACTGGTCCGTACTGGTCCATAGTGTTCCGTTCTGGTCCGTACTGGTCCGTACTGGTCCGTCCTGGACTGTTCTGGTCCATACAGGTCCGTTCTGTTCCGCACTGGTCCATACTGGTCCGCAATGGTCCGTATTGGTCCGTACTGGCCCATACTGGTCCATACTGGTCCGTACCGGTCCATTCCTGTCCATACTGGTCCGTATTGGTCCGTACTGGTCCGTACTAATCTGCACTGATCCATACTGGTCCATACTGCTCCGTACTGCCCCCTAGTGGTCCGTACTGGTCACTAGTACTCCGTACTGGTCCCTACCAGTCCGTACTGGTCCGTTCTGGTCCGTTCTGTTCCATAGTGGTCCGTACTAGTCCGTACTGGTCGGTTCTGGTCCGCACTGGTCCTCACTGGTCCGTACTGGTCCGTCCAGGTCCGTACTGGTCCACACTGCTCCGTACTGCCCCCTTGTGGTCCGTACTGGTCCCTAGTATTCCGTACTGGTCCGTACTGGTCCGTTCTGGTCCATACTGGTCCGCACTGGTCCGCACTGGTCCATACCTGTCCGCACTGGTCCATACTGGTCCGTACTGGTCCGTACTGGTCTGTTCTGGTCCGCACTGGTCCATACTGGTCCGTACTGGTCCGTTCTGGTCCGTACTGGTCTGTTCTGGTCCGCACTGGTCCGTACTGGTCCGTAGTGTTCCCTATTGGTCCGTTCTGGTCCGTACTGGTCCGTCCTGGTCCATACTGGTCCGTACTGGTCCATACTGGTCCATACTGGTCCGTACTAGTCCGCACTGGTCCATACTGGTCCGCACTGGTCCATACTGGTCCGTACTGGTCCGTACTGGTCTGTTCTGGTCGGCACTGGTCCATACTGGTCCCGTACTGGTCCGATCTGGTCCGTACTGGTCCGTTCTGGTCCATACTGGTCCGTACTTGGTCCGTACTGGTCTGTACTGGTCATACCGGTCCATACTGGTCCGTACTGGTCCGTACTGGTCTGCCCTTGTCCATAGTGGTCCGTACAGGTCCGCACTGGTCCATACTGGTCCATAGTGCTCCGTACTGCCCCCTAGTGGTCCGTACTGGTCACTAGTATTCCGTACTGGTCCGTACTGGTCCGTTCTGCTCCGCACTGGTCCATACTGGTCCGTTCTGGTCCGTACTGTTCCATAGTGGTCCGTACTGGTCCATTCTGGCCCGTACTGTTCCATAGTGGTCCGTACTGGTCCGTTCTGGTCCGTACTGGTCCATACTGGTCCGTAGTGTTCCCTACCGGTCCGTACTGGTCCCTACCAGTCCGTACTGGTCCGTTCTGGTACGTTCTGTTCCATAGTGGTCCGTCCTAGTCCGTACTGGTTGGGTCTGGTCCGCACTGGTCCTCACTGGTCCATACTGGTCCGTCCAGGTCCGTACTGGTCCACACTGCTCCGTACTGCCCCCTTGTGGTCCGTACTGGTCCCTAGTATTCTGTACTGGTCCGTACTGGTCCGCACTGGTCCATACTGGTCCGCACTGGTCCGCACTGGTCCATACTGGTCCGTACTGGTCCGTACTGGTTTGTTCTGCTCCGTACTGGTCCATAGTGGTCCATTCTGGTCCGTACTGGTCCATAGTGTTCCGTGCTGGTCCATACTGGTCCATACTGGTCTGTTCTGGTCGGCACTGGTCCATACTGGTACGTTCTGTTCCATAGTGGTCCGTACTAGTCCGTACTTGTCCGTTCTGTTCCGCACTGGTCCGCACTGGTCCATACTGGTCCGCACTGGTCCATACTGGTCCGTACTGGTCCGTACTGGTCTGTTCTGGTCCGCACTGGTCCATACTGGTACGTTCTGTTCCATAGTGGTCCGTACTAGTCCGTACTTGTCCGTTCTGTTCCGCACTGGTCCATAGTGGTCCGTACTGGTCCGTTCTGGTCCGTACTGGTCCATACTGGTCCATAGTGTTCCCTACCGGTCCGTACTGGTCCCTACCAGTCCGTACTGGTCCGTTCTGGTACGTTCTGTTCCATAGTGGTCCGTACTAGTCCGTACTGGTCGGTTCTGGTCCGCACTGGTCCTCACTGGTCCATACTGGTCCGTCCTGGTCCGTACTGGTCCACACTGCTCCGTACTGCCCCCTTGTGGTCCGTACTGGTCCCTAGTATTCCGTACTTGTCCGTACTGGTCCGTTCTGGTCCATACTGGTCCGCACTAGTCCGCACTGGACCATACCTGTCCGCACTGGTCCATACTGGTCCGTACTGGTCCGTACTGGTCCGTACTGGTCTGTTCTGGTCCGTACTGGTCCATACTGGTCCGTACTGGTCCGTTCTGGTCCGTACTGGTCTGTTCTGGTCCGCACTGGTCCGTACTGGTCCGTAGTGTACCCTATTGGTCCGTTCTGGTCCGTACTGGTCCATACTGGTCCATACTGGTCCGTACTGGTCCATACTGGTCCATACTGGTCCTTACTGGTCCGCACTGGTCCATACTGGTCCGCACTGGTCCATACTGGTCCGTACTGGTCCGTACTGGTCTGTTCTGGTCGGCACTGGTCCGTACTGGTCCGTTCTGTTCCATAGTGGTCCGTACTAGTCCGTACTTGTCCGTTCTGTTCCGCACTGGTCCGCACTGGTCCATACTGGTCCGCACTGGTCCATACTGGTCCGTACTGGTCCGTACTGGACTGTTCTGGTCCGCACTGGTCCATACTGGTCCGTTCTGGTCCGTACTGTTCCATAGTGGTCCGTACTGGTCCATTCTGGCCCGTACTGGTCCATAGTGGTCCGTACTGGTCCGTTCTGGTCCGTACTGGTCCATACTGGTCCGTAGTGTTCCCTACCGGTCCGTACTGGTCCCTACCAGTCCGTACTGGTCTGTTCTGGTACGTTCTGTTCCATAGTGGTCCGTACTAGTCCGTACTGGTCGGTTCTGGTCCGCACTGGTCCTCACTGGTCCATACTGGTCCGTCCAGGTCGGTACTGGTCCACACTGCTCCGTACTGCCCCCTTGTGGTCCGTACTGGTCCCTAGTATTCCGTATTGGTCCGTACTGGTCCGTCCTGGTCCGTATTGGTCTGTCCTGGTCCGTATTGGTCCCTACCGATCCATACTGGTCCATACTGGTCCATACTGGTCCGTTCTGGTCCGCACTGGTCCATACTGGTCCATACTGGTCCGTACAGGTCCATAGTGGTCCGTACTGGTCCATACTGGTCCGTACTGGTCCGTACTGGTCCATACTGGTCCGTACTGGTCCATACTGGTCCATACTCGTCTGTACTGGTCCGTACTGGTCCGTAGTGGTCCCTATTAGTCCGTTCTGGTCCGTACTGGTCCGTACTGGTCCGTCCTGGTCTGTTCTGGTCCATACAGGTCCGTTCTGGTCCGCAATGGTCCATACTGGACCGCAATGGTCCGTACTGGTCCGCACTGGTCCATACCGGTCCATACTGGTCCGTACTGGTCCGTACTGGTCTGTACTCGTCCATAGTGGTCCGTACTGATCCGCACTGGTCCATACTGGTCCGAACTGGTCCGTTCTGGTCCGTACTGGTCTGTTCTGGTCCGCACTGGTCCGTTCTGGTCCGTAGTGTACCCTATTGGTCCGTTCTGGTCCGTACTGGTCCATACTGGTCCATACTGGTCCGTACTGGTCCATACTGGTCCATACTGGTCCGTACTGGTCCGCACTGGTCCATACTGGTCTGTTCTGGTCCGCACTGGTCTGTACTGGTCCGTAGTGTACCCTATTGGTCCGTTCTGGTCCGTACTGGTCCATACTGGTCCATACTGGTCCGTACTAATCCATACTGGTCCGCACTGGTCCGCACTGGTCCATACCTGTCCGCACTGGTCCATACTGGTCCGTTCTGGTCCGTACTGGTCTGTTCTGGTCCGCACTGGTCCGTACTGGTCCGTAGTGTTCCCTATTGGTCCGTTCTGGTCCATACTGGTCCATACTGGTCCATACTGATCCATAATGCTCCCTACTGGTCCATACTGGTCCGTTCTGGTCCGCACTGGTCCATACTGGTCCGTACTGGTCCATACTGGTCCGTACTGGTCCATACTGGGCAATACTAATTTGTACTGGTCCGTACTGGTCCGTACTGGTCCATAGTGTTCCGTTCTGGTCCGTACTGGTCCGTACTGGTCCGTCCTGGACTGTTCTGGTCCATACAGGTCCGTTCTGTTCCGCACTGGTCCATACTGGTCCGCAATGGTCCGTATTGGTCCGTACTGGCCCATACTGGTCCATACTGGTCCGTACCGGTCCATTCCTGTCCATACTGGTCCGTATTGGTCCGTACTGGTCCGTACTAATCTGCACTGATCCATACTGGTCCATACTGCTCCGTACTGCCCCCTAGTGGTCCGTACTGGTCACTAGTACTCCGTACTGGTCCCTACCAGTCCGTACTGGTCCGTTCTGGTACGTTCTGTTCCATAGTGGTCCGTACTAGTCCGTACTGGTCGGTTCTGGTCCGCACTGGTCCTCACTGGTCCGTACTGGTCCGTCCAGGTCCGTACTGGTCCACACTGCTCCGTACTGCCCCCTTGTGGTCCGTACTGGTCCCTAGTATTCCGTACTGGTCCGTACTGGTCCGTTCTGGTCCATACTGGTCCGCACTGGTCCGCACTGGTCCATACCTGTCCGCACTGGTCCATACTGGTCCGTACTGGTCCGTACTGGTCTGTTCTGGTCCGCACTGGTCCATACTGGTCCGTACTGGTCCGTTCTGGTCCGTACTGGTCTGTTCTGGTCCGCACTGGTCCGTACTGGTCCGTAGTGTTCCCTATTGGTCCGTTCTGGTCCGTACTGGTCCGTCCTGGTCCATACTGGTCCGTACTGGTCCATACTGGTCCATACTGGTCCGTACTAGTCCGCACTGGTCCATACTGGTCCGCACTGGTCCATACTGGTCCGTACTGGTCCGTACTGGTCTGTTCTGGTCGGCACTGGTCCATACTGGTCCGTACTGGTCCGATCTGGTCCGTACTGGTCCGTTCTGGTCCATACTGGTCCGTACTGGTCCGTACTGGTCCGTACTGGTCCATACCGGTCCATACTGGTCCGTACTGGTCCGTACTGGTCTGCCCTTGTCCATAGTGGTCCGTACAGGTCCGCACTGGTCCATACTGGTCCATAGTGCTCCGTACTGCCCCCTAGTGGTCCGTACTGGTCACTAGTATTCCGTACTGGTCCGTACTGGTCCGTTCTGCTCCGCACTGGTCCATACTGGTCCGTTCTGGTCCGTACTGTTCCATAGTGGTCCGTACTGGTCCATTCTGGCCCGTACTGTTCCATAGTGGTCCGTACTGGTCCGTTCTGGTCCGTACTGGTCCATACTGGTCCGTAGTGTTCCCTACCGGTCCGTACTGGTCCCTACCAGTCCGTACTGGTCCGTTCTGGTACGTTCTGTTCCATAGTGGTCCGTCCTAGTCCGTACTGGTCGGGTCTGGTCCGCACTGGTCCTCACTGGTCCATACTGGTCCGTCCAGGTCCGTACTGGTCCACACTGCTCCGTACTGCCCCCTTGTGGTCCGTACTGGTCCCTAGTATTCTGTACTGGTCCGTACTGGTCCGCACTGGTCCATACTGGTCCGCACTGGTCCGCACTGGTCCATACTGGTCCGTACTGGTCCGTACTGGTTTGTTCTGCTCCGTACTGGTCCATAGTGGTCCATTCTGGTCCATACTGGTCCATAGTGTTCCGTGCTGGTCCATACTGGTCCATACTGGTCTGTTCTGGTCGGCACTGGTCCATACTGGTACGTTCTGTTCCATAGTGGTCCGTACTAGTCCGTACTTGTCCGTTCTGTTCCGCACTGGTCCGCACTGGTCCATACTGGTCCGCACTGGTCCATACTGGTCCGTACTGGTCCGTACTGGTCTGTTCTGGTCCGCACTGGTCCATACTGGTACGTTCTGTTCCATAGTGGTCCGTACTAGTCCGTACTTGTCCGTTCTGTTCCGCACTGGTCCATAGTGGTCCGTACTGGTCCGTTCTGGTCCGTACTGGTCCATACTGGTCCATAGTGTTCCCTACCGGTCCGTACTGGTCCCTACCAGTCCGTACTGGTCCGTTCTGGTACGTTCTGTTCCATAGTGGTCCGTACTAGTCCGTACTGGTCGGTTCTGGTCCGCACTGGTCCTCACTGGTCCATACTGGTTCGTCCTGGTCCGTACTGGTCCACACTGCTCCGTACTGCCCCCTTGTGGTCCGTACTGGTCCCTAGTATTCCGTACTTGTCCGTACTGGTCCGTTCTGGTCCATACTGGTCCGCACTAGTCCGCACTGGACCATACCTGTCCGCACTGGTCCATACTGGTCCGTACTGGTCCGTACTGGTCCGTACTGGTCTGTTCTGGTCCGTACTGGTCCATACTGGTCCGTACTGGTCCGTTCTGGTCCGTACTGGTCTGTTCTGGTCCGCACTGGTCCGTACTGGTCCGTAGTGTACCCTATTGGTCCGTTCTGGTCCGTACTGGTCCATACTGGTCCATACTGGTCCGTACTGGTCCATACTGGTCCATACTGGTCCTTACTGGTCCGCACTGGTCCATACTGGTCCGCACTGGTCCATACTGGTCCGTACTGGTCCGTACTGGTCTGTTCTGGTCGGCACTGGTCCGTACTGGTCCGTTCTGTTCCATAGTGGTCCGTACTAGTCCGTACTTGTCCGTTCTGTTCCGCACTGGTCCGCACTGGTCCATACTGGTCCGCACTGGTCCATACTGGTCCGTACTGGTCCGTACTGGTCTGTTCTGGTCCGCACTGGTCCATACTGGTCCGTTCTGGTCCGTACTGTTCCATAGTGGTCCGTACTGGTCCATTCTGGCCCGTACTGGTCCATAGTGGTCCGTACTGGTCCGTTCTGGTCCGTACTGGTCCATACTGGTCCGTAGTGTTCCCTACCGGTCCGTACTGGTCCCTACCAGTCCGTACTGGTCTGTTCTGGTACGTTCTGTTCCATAGTGGTCCGTACTAGTCCGTACTGGTCGGTTCTGGTCCGCACTGGTCCTCACTGGTCCATACTGGTCCGTCCAGGTCGGGTACTGGTCCACACTGCTCCGTACTGCCCCCTTGTGGTCCGTACTGGTCCCTAGTATTCCGTATTGGTCCGTACTGGTCCGTCCTGGTCCGTATTGGTCTGTCCTGGTCCGTATTGGTCCCTACCGATCCATACTGGTCCATACTGGTCTATACTGGTCCGTTCTGGTCCGCACTGGTCCATACTGGTCCATACTGGTCCGTACAGGTCCATAGTGGTCCGTACTGGTCCATACTGGTCCGTACTGGTCCGTACTGGTCCATACTGGTCCGTACTGGTCCATACTGGTCCATACTCGTCTGTACTGGTCCGTACTGGTCCGTAGTGGTCCCTATTAGTCCGTTCTGGTCCGTACTGGTCCGTACTGGTCCGTCCTGGTCTGTTCTGGTCCATACAGGTCCGTTCTGGTCCGCAATGGTCCATACTGGACCGCAATGGTCCGTACTGGTCCGCACTGGTCCATACCGGTCCATACTGGTCCGTACTGGTCCGTACTGGTCTGTACTCGTCCATAGTGGTCCGTACTGATCCGCACTGGTCCATACTGGTCCGAACTGGTCCGTTCTGGTCCGTACTGGTCTGTTCTGGTCCGCACTGGTCCGTTCTGGTCCGTAGTGTACCCTATTGGTCCGTTCTGGTCCGTACTGGTCCATACTGGTCCATACTGGTCCGTACTGGTCCATACTGGTCCATACTGGTCCGTATTGGTCCGCACTGGTCCATACTGGTCTGTTCTGGTCCGCACTGGTCTGTACTGGTCCGTTAGTGTACCCTATTGGTCCGTACAGGTCCGTACTGGTCCATACCGTCCATACTGGTCCGTACTGGTCCGTACTGGTCTGCACTGGTCCATACTGCTCCGTACTGGTCCGCACTGGTCCATACTGGTCCATACTGGTCCGTACTGGTCCGTACCGGTCCATACCGGTCCATACTGGTCCGTACTGGCCGCACTGGTCCATACTGGTCCGTACTGGTCCATACTGGTCCACACTGGTCCCATACTGGTCCGTACTGGTCCGTAATGGTCTGTTCTGGTCCGCAATGGTCCATACTGGTCCGTTCTGGTCCGTACTGTTCCATAGTGGTCCGTACTGGTCCGTTCTGATCTGTACTGGTCCATACTGGTCCATACTGGTCCGTTCTTGTCCGTACTGGTCCATAGTGTTCCGTACTGGTCCCTACCGGTCCGTACTGGTCCCTACCACTCCGTACTGGTCCGTTCTGGTACGTTCTGTTCCATAGTGGTCCGTACTAGTCCGTACTGGTCGGTTCTGGTCCGCACTGGTCCTCACTGGTCCATACTGGTCCGTCCTGGTCCGTACTGGTCCATACTGCTCCGTACTGCCCCCTTGTGGTCCGTACTGGTCCCTAGTATTCCGTACTGGTCCGTACTGGTCCGCACTGGTCCGTTCTGGTCCATACTGGTCCGTACTGGTCTATTCTGGTCCGTACTGGTCCATAGTGTCCCGTGCTGGTCCGTACTGGTCCGTTCTGGTCTGCCCTTGTCCATACTGGTCCGTACTGGTCCGCACTGGTCCATACTGGTCCATACTGGTCCGTACTGGTCCGTACTGGTCCATACCGGTCCATACTGGTCCGTACTGGTATGTACTGGTCTGCCCTTGTCCATACTGCTCCGTACTGGTCCGCACTGGTCCATACTGGTCCATAGTGCTCCGTACTGCCCCCTAGTCGTCCGTACTGGTCACTAGTAGTCCGTACTGGTCCGTACTGGTCCGTTCTGCTCCGTACTGGTCCATAGTGGTCCATTCTGGTCCGTACTGGTCCATAGTGTTCCGTGCTGGTCCATACTGGTCCATACTGGTCTGTTCTGGTCCGTACTGGTCCATACTGGTCCGTTCTGTTCCATAGTGGTCCGTACTAGTCCGTACTTGTCCGTTCTGTTCCGCACTGGTCCGCACTGGTCCATACTGGTCCGCACTGGTCCATACTGGTCCGTACTGGTCCGTACTGGTCTGTTCTGGTCCGCACTGGTCCATACTGGTCCGTTCTGGTCCGTACTGTTCCATAGTGGACCGTACTGTTCCATTCTGGCCCGTACTGGTCCATAGTGGTCCGTACTGGTCCGTTCTGGTCCGTACTGGTCCATACTGGTCCGTAGTGTTCCCTACCGGTCCGTACTGGTCCCTACCAGTCCGTACTGGTCCGTACTGGTCCGTACTGGTCCGTACTGGTCCGTAATGGTCTGTTCTGGTCCGCACTGGTCCATACTGGTCCGTACTGTTCCGTTCTGGTCCATACTGGTCTGTAGTGGTCCGTACTGGTCCGTACTGGTCCGTAGAGTTCCCTATTGGTCCGTTCTGGTCCGTACTGGTCCATACTGGTCCGTTCTGGTCCGTACTGGTCCGTTCTGGTCTGTACTGGTCGCTACTGATCCATGCTGGTCCATACTGGTCCATACTGGTCCGTTCTGGTCCGCACTGGTCCATACTGGTCCGTACTGGTCCATACTGGTCTGTACTGGTCCATACTAGTCCATACTTGTCCGTACTGGACCGTACTGGTCCATAGTGATCCGTACTGGTCCGTCCAGGTCCGTACTGGTCCACACTGCTCCGTACTGCCCCCTTGTGGTCCGTACTGGTCCCTAGTATTCCGTACTGGTCCGTACTGGTCCGTTCTGATCCATACTGGTCCGCACTGGTCCGCACTGGTCCATACCTGTCCGCACTGGTCCATACTGGTCCGTACTGGTCCGTACTGGTCTGTTCTGGTCCGCACTGGTCCATACTGGTCCGTACTGGTCCGTTCTGGTCCGTACTGGTCTGTTCTGGTCCGCACTGGTCCGTACTGGTCCGTAGTGTTCCCTATTGGTCCGTTCTGGTCCGTACTGGTCCATACTGGTCCATACTGATCCATAATGCTCCCTACTGGTCCATACTGGTCCGTTCTGGTCCGCACTGGTCCATACTGGTCCGTACTGGTCCATACTGGTCCGTACTGGTCCATACTGGGCAATACTGGTTTGTACTGGTCCGTACTGGTCCGTACTGGTCCATAGTGTTCCGTTCTGGTCCGTACTGGTCCGTACTGGTCCGTCCTGGACTGTTCTGGTCCATAAAGGTCCGTTCTGTTCCGCACTGGTCCATACTGGTCCGCAATGGTCCGTACTGGTCCGTACTGGCCCATACTGGTCCATACTGGTCCGTACCGGTCCATTCCGGTCCATACTGGTCCGTATTGGTCCGTACTGGTCCGCACTGGTCCATACTGGTCCGTACTAATCTGCACTGGTCCATACTGGTCCATACTGCTCCGTACTGCCCTCTAGTGGTCCGTACTGGTCACTAGTAGTCCGTACTGGTCCATACTGGTCCGTACTGGTCCGTTCTGGTCCGTACTGGTCCATACTGGTCCGTAGTGTTCCCTACCGGTCCGTACTGGTCCCTACCAGTCCGTACTGGTCCGTTCTGGTACGTTCTGTTCCATAGTGGTCCGTACTAGTCCGTACTGGTCGGTTCTGGTCCGCACTGGTCCTCACTGGTCCATACTGGTCCGTCCAGGTCGGTACTGGTCCACACTGCTCCGTACTGCCCCCTTGTGGTCCGTACTGGTCCCTAGTATTCCGTACTGGTCCGTACTGGTCCGTTCTGGTCCATACTGGTCCGCACTGGTCCGCACTGGTCCATACCTGTCCGCACTGGTCCATACTGGTCCGTACTGGTCCGTACTGGTCTGTTCTGGTCCGCACTGGTCCATACTGGTCCGTACTGGTCCGTTCTGGTCCGCACTGGTCCGTACTGGTCCGTAGTGTTCCCTATTGGTCCGTTCTGGTCCGTACTGGTCCGTCCTGGTCCATACTGGTCCGTACTGGTCCATACTGGTCCATACTGGTCCGTACTAGTCCGCACTGGTCCATACTGGTCCGCACTGGTCCATACTGGTCCGTACTGGTCCGTACTGGTCTGTTCTGGTCGGCACTGGTCCATACTAGTCCGTACTGGTCCGATCTGGTCCGTACTGGTCCGTTCTGGTCCATACTGGTCCGTACTGGTCCGTACTGGTCCGTACTGGTCCATACCGGTCCATACTGGTCCGTACTGGTCCGTACTGGTCTGCCCTTGTCCATAGTGGTCCGTACAGGTCCGCACTGGTCCATACTGGTCCATAGTGCTCCGTACTGCCCCCTAGTGGTCC
Source organism: Anomalospiza imberbis (assembly GCF_031753505.1). Lineage (NCBI taxonomy): Eukaryota > Metazoa > Chordata > Aves > Passeriformes > Viduidae > Anomalospiza > Anomalospiza imberbis. The sequence continues at coordinate 52,410 of NW_027100229.1, forward strand.
GTACTGGTCACTAGTATTCCGTACTGGTCCGTACTGGTCCGTTCTGCTCCGCACTGGTCCATACTGGTCCGTTCTGGTCCGTACTGTTCCATAGTGGTCCATACTGGTCCATTCTGGCCCGTACTGGTCCATAGTGGTCCGTACTGGTCCGTTCTGGTCCGTACTGGTCCATACTGGTCCGTAGTGTTCCCTACCGGTCCGTTACTGGTCCCTACCAGTCCGTACTGGTCCGTTCTGGTACGTTCTGTTCCATAGTGGTCCGTCCTAGTCCGTACTGGTCGGGTCTGGTCCGCACTGGTCCTCACTGGTCCATACTGGTCCGTCCAGGTCCGTACTGGTCCACACTGCTCCGTACTGCCCCCTTGTGGTCTGTACTGGTCCCTAGTATTCCATACTGGTCCATACTGGTCCGTACTGGTCCGCACTGGTCCATACTGGTCCGCACTGGTCCATACTGGTCCGTACTGGTCCGTACTGGTCTGTTCTGGTCGGCACTGGTCCATACTGGTCCGTACTGGTCCGTTCTGGTCCGTACTGGTCTGTTCTGGTCCGCACTGGTCCGTACTGGTACGTTCTGTTCCATAGTGGTCCGTAACTAGTCCGTACTTGTCCGTTCTGTTCCGCACTGGTCCGTTCTGGTCCGTACTGTTCCATAGTGGTCCGTACTGGTCCATACTGGTCCGTAGTGTTCCCTACCGGTCCGTACTGGTCCCTACCAGTCCGTACTGGTCCGTTCTGGTATGTTCTGTTCCATAGTGGTCCGTACTAGTCCGCACTGGTCGGTTCTGGTCCGCACTGGTCCTCACAGGTCCATACTGGTCCGTCCAGGTCCGTACTGGTCCACACTGCTCCGTACTGCCCCCTTGTGGTCCGTACTGGTCCCTAGTATTCCGTACTTGTCCGTACTGGTCCGTTCTGGTCCATAGTGCTCCGCACTAGTCCGCACTGGACCATACCTGTCCGCACTGGTCCGTACTGGTCCGTACTGGTCCATACTGGTCCGTACTGGTCCATAGTGGTCCGTACTGGTCCATACTGGTCCGTACTGGTCCGTCCTGGTCCGTATTGGTCCCTACTGATCCATACTGGTCCATACTGGTCCATACTGGTCCGTTCTGGTCCGCACTGGTCCATACTGGTCCGTACTGGTCCATACTGGTCCGTACTGGTCCATACTGGTCCGTACTGGTCCGCACTGGTCCATACTGGTCCGCACTGGTCCATACTGGTCCGTACTGGTCCATACTGGTCCATACTCGTCTGTACTGGTCCGTACTGGTCCGTAGTGGTCCCTATTAGGTCCGTTCTGGTCCGTACTGGTCCGTACTGGTCCGTCCTGGTCTGTTCTGGTCCATACAGGTCCGTTCTGGTCCGCAATGGTCCATACTGGACCGCAATGGTCCGTACTGGTCCGCACTGGTCCATACCGGTCCATACTGGTCCGTACTGGTCCGTACTGGTCTGTACTCGTCCATAGTGGTCCGTACTGATCCGCACTGGTCCATACTGGTCCGAACTGGTCCGTTCTGGTCCGTAGTGGTCTGTTCTGGTCCGCACTGGTCCGTTCTGGTCCGTAGTGTACCCTATTGGTCCGTTCTGGTCCGTACTGGTCCATACTGGTCCATACTGGTCCGTACTGGTCCATACTGGTCCATACTGGTCCGTATTGGTCCGCACTGGTCCATACTGGTCTGTTCTGGTCCGCACTGGTCTGTACTGGTCCGTAGTGTACCCTATTGGTCCGTTCTGGTCCGTACTGGTCCATACTGGTCCATACTGGTCCGTACTAATCCATACTGGTCCGCACTGGTCCGCACTGGTCCATACCTGTCCGCACTGGTCCATACTGGTCCGTTCTGGTCCGTACTGGTCTGTTCTGGTCCGCACTGGTCCGTACTGGTCCGTAGTGTTCCCTATTGGTCCGTTCTAGTCCATACTGGTCCATACTGGTCCATACTGATCCATAATGCTCCCTACTGGTCCATACTGGTCCGTTCTGGTCCGCACTGGTCCATACTGGTCCGTACTGGTCCATACTGGTCCGTACTGGTCCATACTGGGCAATACTAATTTGTACTGGTCCGTACTGGTCCGTACTGGTCCATAGTGTTCCGTTCTGGTCCGTACTGGTCCGTACTGGTCCGTCCTGGACTGTTCTGGTCCATACAGGTCCGTTCTGTTCCGCACTGGTCCATACTGGTCCGCAATGGTCCGTATTGGTCCGTACTGGCCCATACTGGTCCATACTGGTCCGTACCGGTCCATTCCTGTCCATACTGGTCCGTATTGGTCCGTACTGGTCCGTACTAATCTGCACTGATCCATACTGGTCCATACTGCTCCGTACTGCCCCCTAGTGGTCCGTACTGGTCACTAGTACTCCGTACTGGTCCCTACCAGTCCGTACTGGTCCGTTCTGGTACGTTCTGTTCCATAGTGGTCCGTACTAGTCCGTACTGGTCGGTTCTGGTCCGCACTGGTCCTCACTGGTCCGTACTGGTCCGTCAGGTCCGTACTGGTCCACACTGCTCCGTACTGCCCCTTGTGGTCCGTACTGGTCCTAGTATTCCGTACTGGTCCGTACTGGTCCGTTCTGGTCCATACTGGTCCGCACTGGTCCGCACTGGTCCATACCTGTCCGCACTGGTCCATACTGGTCCGTACTGGTCCGTACTGGTCTGTTCTGGTCGCACTGGTCCATACTGGTCCGTACTGGTCCGTTCTGGTCCATACTGGTCCGTACTGGTCCGTACTGGTTTGTTCTGCTCCGTACTGGTCCATAGTGGTCCATTCTGGTCCATACTGGTCCATAGTGTTCCGTGCTGGTCCATACTGGTCCATACTGGTCTGTTCTGGTCGGCACTGGTCCATACTGGTACGTTCTGTTCCATAGTGGTCCGTACTAGTCCGTACTTGTCCGTTCTGTTCCGCACTGGTCCGCACTGGTCCATACTGGTCCGCACTGGTCCATACTGGTCCGTACTGGTCCGTACTGGTCTGTTCTGGTCCGCACTGGTCCATACTGGTACGTTCTGTTCCATAGTGGTCCGTACTAGTCCGTACTTGTCCGTTCTGTTCCGCACTGGTCCATAGTGGTCCGTACTGGTCCGTTCTGGTCCGTACTGGTCCATACTGGTCCATAGTGTTCCCTACCGGTCCGTACTGGTCCCTACCAGTCCGTACTGGTCCGTTCTGGTACGTTCTGTTCCATAGTGGTCCGTACTAGTCCGTACTGGTCGGTTCTGGTCCGCACTGGTCCTCACTGGTCCATACTGGTTCGTCCTGGTCCGTACTGGTCCACACTGCTCCGTACTGCCCCCTTGTGGTCCGTACTGGTCCCTAGTATTCCGTACTTGTCCGTACTGGTCCGTTCTGGTCCATACTGGTCCGCACTAGTCCGCACTGGACCATACCTGTCCGCACTGGTCCATACTGGTCCGTACTGGTCCGTACTGGTCCGTACTGGTCTGTTCTGGTCCGTACTGGTCCATACTGGTCCGTACTGGTCCGTTCTGGTCCGTACTGGTCTGTTCTGGTCCGCACTGGTCCGTACTGGTCCGTAGTGTACCCTATTGGTCCGTTCTGGTCCGTACTGGTCCATACTGGTCCATACTGGTCCGTACTGGTCCATACTGGTCCATACTGGTCCTTACTGGTCCGCACTGGTCCATACTGGTCCGCACTGGTCCATACTGGTCCGTACTGGTCCGTACTGGTCTGTTCTGGTCGGCACTGGTCCGTACTGGTCCGTTCTGTTCCATAGTGGTCCGTACTAGTCCCGTACTTGTCCGTTCTGTTCCGCACTGGTCCGCACTGGTCCATACTGGTCCGCACTGGTCCATACTGGTCCGTACTGGTCCGTACTGGTCTGTTCTGGTCCGCACTGGTCCATACTGGTCCGTTCTGGTCCGTACTGTTCCATAGTGGTCCGTACTGGTCCATTCTGGCCGTACTGGTCCATAGTGGTCCGTACTGGTCCGTTCTGGTCCGTACTGGTCCATACTGGTCCGTAGTGTTCCCTACCGCGTCCGTACTGGTCCCTACCAGTCCGTACTGGTCCGTTCTGGTACGTTCTGTTCCATAGTGGTCCGTACTAGTCCGTACTGGTCGGTTCTGGTCCGCACTGGTCCTCACTGGTCCATACTGGTCCGTCCAGGTCGGTACTGGTCCACACTGCTCCGTACTGCCCCCTTGTGGTCCGTACTGGTCCCTAGTATTCCGTATTGGTCCGTACTGGTCCGTCCTGGTCCGTATTGGTCTGTCCTGGTCCGTATTGGTCCCTACCGATCCATACTGGTCCATACTGGTCCATACTGGTCCGTTCTGGTCCGCACTGGTCCATACTGGTCCATACTGGTCCGTACAGGTCCATAGTGGTCCGTACTGGTCCATACTGGTCCGTACTGGTCCGTACTGGTCCATACTGGTCCGTACTGGTCCATACTGGTCCATACTCGTCTGTACTGGTCCGTACTGGTCCGTAGTGGTCCCTATTAGTCCGTTCTGGTCGTACTGGTCCGTACTGGTCCGTCCTGGTCTGTTCTGGTCCATACAGGTCCGTTCTGGTCCGCAATGTCCATACTGGACCGCAATGGTCCGTACTGGTCCGCACTGGTCCATACCGGTCCATACTGGTCCGTACTGGTCCGTACTGGTCTGTACTCGTCCATAGTGGTCCGTACTGATCCGCACTGGTCCATACTGGTCCGAACTGGTCCGTTCTGGTCCGTAGTGGTCTGTTCTGGTCCGCACTGGTCCGTTCTGGTCCGTAGTGTACCCTATTGGTCCGTTCTGGTCCGTACTGGTCCATACTGGTCCATACTGGTCCGTACTGGTCCATACTGGTCCATACTGGTCCGTATTGGTCCGCACTGGTCCATACTGGTCTGTTCTGGTCCGCACTGGTCTGTACTGGTCCGTAGTGTACCCTATTGGTCCGTACTGGTCCGTACTGGTCCATACCGGTCCATACTGGTCCGTACTGGTCCGTACTGGTCTGCACTGGTCCATACTGCTCCGTACTGGTCCGCACTGGTCCATACTGGTCCATACTGGTCCGTACTGGACCGTACCGGTCCATACCGGTCCATACTGGTCCGTACTGGTCCGCACTGGTCCATACTGGTCCGTACTGGTCCATACTGGTCCACACTGGTCCATACTGGTCCGTACTGGTCCGTAATGGTCTGTTCTGGTCCGCAATGGTCCATACTGGTCCGTTCTGGTCCGTACTGTTCCATAGTGGTCCGTACTGGTCCGTTCTGATCTGTACTGGTCCATACTGGTCCATACTGGTCCGTTCTTGTCCGTACTGGTCCATAGTGTTCCGTACTGGTCCCTACCGGTCCGTAATGGTCCCTACCAGTCCGTACTGGTCCGTTCTGGTACGTTCTGTTCCATAGTGGTCCGTACTAGTCCGTACTGGTCGGTTCTGGTCCGCACTGGTCCTCACTGGTCCATACTGGTCCGTCCTGGTCCGTACTGGTCCATACTGCTCCGTACTGCCCCCTTGTGGTCCGTACTGGTCCCTAGTATTCCGTACTGGTCCGTACTGGTCCGCACTGGTCCGTTCTGGTCCATACTGGTCCGTACTGGTCTATTCTGGTCCGTACTGGTCCATAGTGTCCCGTGCTGGTCCGTACTGGTCCGTTCTGGTCTGCCCTTGTCCATACTGGTCCGTACTGGTCCGCACTGGTCCATACTGGTCCATAGTTCTCCGTACTGCCCCCTAGTCGTCCGTACTGGTCACTAGTAGTCCGTACTGGTCCGTACTGGTCCGTTCTGCTCCGTACTGGTCCATAGTGGTCCATTCTGGTCCGTACTGGTCCATAGTGTTCCGTGCTGGTCCATACTGGTCCATACTGGTCTGTTCTGGTCCGTACTGGTCCATACTGGTCCGTTCTGTTCCATAGTGGTCCGTACTAGTCCGTACTTGTCCGTTCTGTTCCGCACTGGTCCGCACTGGTCCATACTGGTCCGCACTGGTCCATACTGGTCCGTACTGGTCCGTACTGGTCTGTTCTGGTCCGCACTGGTCCATACTGGTCCGTTCTGGTCCGTACTGTTCCATAGTGGACCGTACTGTTCCATTCTGGCCCGTACTGGTCCATAGTGGTCGTACTGGTCCGTTCTGGTCCGTACTGGTCCATACTGGTCCGTAGTGTTCCCTACCGGTCCGTACTGGTCCCTACCAGTCCGTACTGGTCCGTACTGGTCCGTACTGGTCCGTACTGGTCCGTAATGGTCTGTTCTGGTCCGCACTGGTCCATACTGGTCCGTACTGTTCCGTTCTGGTCCATACTGGTCTGTAGTGGTCCGTACTGGTCCGTACTGGTCCGTAAGAGTTCCCTATTGGTCCGTTCTGGTCCGGTACTGGTCCATACTGGTCCGTTCTGGTCCGTACTGGTCCGTTCTGGTCTGTACTGGTCGCTACTGATCCATGCTGGTCCATACTGGTCCATACTGGTCCGTTCTGGTCCGCACTGGTCCATACTGGTCCGTACTGGTCCATACTGGTCTGTACTGGTCCATACTAGTCCATACTTGTCCGTACTGGACCGTACTGGTCCATAGTGATCCGTACTGGTCCGTCCAGGTCCGTACTGGTCCACACTGCTCCGTACTGCCCCCTTGTGGTCCGTACTGGTCCCTAGTATTCCGTACTGGTCCGTACTGGTCCGTTCTGATCCATACTGGTCCGCACTGGTCCGCACTGGTCCATACCTGTCCGCACTGGTCCATACTGGTCCGTACTGGTCCGTACTGGTCTGTTCTGGTCCGCACTGGTCCATACTGGTCCGTACTGGTCCGTTCTGGTCCGTACTGGTCTGTTCTGGTCCGCACTGGTCCGTACTGGTCCGTAGTGTTCCCTATTGGTCCGTTCTGGTCCGTACTGGTCCATACTGGTCCATACTGATCCATAATGCTCCCTACTGGTCCATACTGGTCCGTTTCTGGTCCGCACTGGTCCATACTGGTCCGTACTGGTCCATACTGGTCCGTACTGTCCATACTGGGCAATACTGGTTTGTACTGGTCCGTACTGGTCCGTACTGGTCCATAGTGTTCCGTTCTGGTCCGTACTGGTCCGTACTGGTCCGTCCTGGACTGTTCTGGTCCATAAAGGTCCGTTCTGTTCCGCACTGGTCCATACTGGTCCGCAATGGTCCGTACTGGTCCGTACTGGCCCATACTGGTCCATACTGGTCCGTACCGGTCCATTCCGGTCCATACTGGTCCGTATTGGTCCGTACTGGTCCGCACTGGTCCATACTGGTCCGTACTAATCTGCACTGGTCCATACTGGTCCATACTGCTCCGTACTGCCCTCTAGTGGTCCGTACTGGTCACTAGTAGTCCGTACTGGTCCATACTGGTCCGTACTGGTCCGTTCTGGTCCGTACTGGTCCATACTGGTCCGTAGTGTTCCCTACCGGTCCGTACTGGTCCCTACCAGTCCGTACTGGTCCGTTCTGGTACGTTCTGTTCCATAGTGGTCCGTACTAGTCCGTACTGGTCGGTTCTGGTCCGCACTGGTCCTCACTGGTCCATACTGGTCCGTCCAGGTCGTGGGTACTGGTCCACACTGCTCCGTACTGCCCCCTTGTGGTCCGTACTGGTCCCTAGTATTCCGTACTGGTCCGTACTGGTCCGTTCTGGTCCATACTGGTCCGCACTGGTCCGCACTGGTCCATACCTGTCCGCACTGGTCCATACTGGTCCGTACTGGTCCGTACTGGTCTGTTCTGGTCCGCACTGGTCCATACTGGTCCGTACTGGTCCGTTCTGGTCCGCACTGGTCCGTACTGGTCCGTAGTGTTCCCTGTTCCATAGTGGTCCGTACTAGTCGGTACTTGTCCGTTCTGTTCCGCACTGGTCCGCACTGGTCCATACTGGTCCGCAATGGTCCATACTGGTCCGTACTGGTCCGTTCTGGTCCATACTGTTCCGTACTGGTCCGTTCTGGTCCGTACTGCTCCATCGTGTTCCGTACTGGTCCATACTGGTCCATACTGGTCCGTTCTGCTCCGCACTGGTCCATACTGGTACGTTCTGTTCCATAGTGGTCCGTCCTGGTCCGTACTGGTCCGTTCTGGTCCGCACTGGTCCGCACTGGTCCGTACTGGTCCGTCCTGGTCCGTATTGGTCCGTCCTGGTCCATATTGGTCCCTACTGATCCATACTGGTCCATACTGGTCCATACTGGTCCGTTCTGGTCCGCACTGGTTAATACTGGTCCATACTGGTCCATACTGGTCCGTACTGGTCCGTACTGGTCCATAGTGGTCCGTACTGGTCCATACTGGTCCATACTGGTCCGTACTGGTCCTTCTGGTCTGCCCTTGTCCATACTGGTCCGTACTGGTCCGCACTGGTCCATACTGGTCCATACTGGTCCATACTGGTCCGTACTGGTCCGTACCGGTCCATACCAAACCATAGTGGTCCGTACTGGTCCGTACTGGTCTGCCCTTGTCCATACTGGTCCGTACTGGTCCGCACTCGTCCATACTGGTCCATAGTGCTCCGTACTGCCCCCTCGTGGTCCGTACTGGTCACTAGTAGTCCGTACTGGTCCGTACTGGTCGGTTCTGCTCCGTACTGGTCCATAGTGGTCTGTACTGGTCCATTCTGGTCCGTACTGGTCCATAGTGTTCCGTGCTGGTCCATACTGGTCCATACTGGTCCCTACTGGTCCATACTGTTCCGTACTGGTCCATACTGGTCCATACTGGTCCGTTCTGGTCCGTACTGTTTCATAGTGGTCCGTACTGGTCCGTTCTGGCCCGTACTGTTCCATAGTGGTCCGTACTGGTCCGTTCAGGTCCGTACTGGTCCATAATGGTCCATACTGGTCCCTACCGGTCCGTACTGGTCCCTACCAGACCGTACTGGTCCGTTCTGGTACGTTCTGTTCCATAGTGGTCCGTACTAGTCCGTACTGGTCGGTTCTGGTCCGCACTGGTCCTCACTGGTCCATACTGGTCCTCACTGGTCCGTACTGGTCCATAGTGCTCCGTACTGCCCCCTTGTGGTCCGTACTGGTCCCTAGTATACTGTACTGGTCCGTACTGGTCCGTTCTGGTCCGTTCTGTTTTGCACTGGTCCGCACTGGTCCATACTGGTCCGCACTGGTCCATACTGGTACGTTCTGGTCCGTACTGGTCTGTTCTGGTCCGCACTGGTCCATACTGGTCCGTACTGGTCCGTTCTGGTCCGTACTGGTCTGTTCTGGTCCGCACTGGTCTGTACTGGTCCGTACTGTTCCCTATTGGTCCGTTCTGGTCCGTACTGGTCCATACTGGTCCATACTGGTCCGTACTGGTCCGTACTGGTCCATACTGGTCCGTACTGGTCCGCACTGGTCCATACTGGTACGTTCTGTTCCATAGTTGTCTGTACTAATCCGTGCTTGTCCGTTCTGTTCCGCACTGGTCCGCACTGGTCCATACTGGCCCGCACTGGTCCATACTGGTCCGTACTGATCCGTACTGGTCTGTTCTGGTCCGCACTGGTCCATACTGGTCCGTACTGGTCCGTTCTGGTCCATACTGGTCTGTAGTGGTCCGTACTGGTCCGTACTGGTCCGTAGAGTTCCCTATTGGTCCATACTGGTCCGTAATGGTCCATACTGGTCCATACTGGTCCATACTGGTCCGTACTGGTCCGTCCTGGTCCGTATTGGTCCCTACTGATCCATACTGGTCCATACTGGTCCATACTGGTCCATACTGGTCCATACTGGTACATTCTGGTCCGCACTGGTCCGTACTGGTCCGTACTGGTCCATACTGGTCCGTACTGGTCCATACTAGTCCATACTGGTCCATACTGGTCCGTACTGGTCCGTAGTGGTCCCTATTGGTCCGTTTGGTCCGTGCTGGTCCGTACCGGTCCGTACTGGTCCGTCCTGGTCCATACCGGTCCATACTGGTCCGCACTGGTCCGTACTGGTCCGTACTGGCTCATACTGGTCCATATTAGTCCATATTGGTCCATACTGGTCCACACTGGTCCGTACCGGTCCATACTGCTCCGTTCTGGTCCCTACCGGTCCGTACTGGTCCGTACTGGTCCATACCGGTCCATACTGGTCCGTACTGCTCCGTTCTGGTCTGCCCTTGTCCATACTGGTCCGTACTGGTCCGCACTGGTCCATACTGGTCCGTACTGGTCCATACTGGTCTGTACTGGTCCGTACTGGTCCATACTGGTCCATACTGGTCCGTACTGCTCCGTATCGGTCCGTTCTGGTCCATACTGGTCCATACTGGTCCGTTCTGTTCCGCACTGGTCCATACTGGTCCGTACTGGTCCATATTGGTCGGTACTGGTCCATACTGGTCCCTACTGGTCCGTTCTGGTCCATACTGGTCCGTAGTGGTCCGTACTGGTCCATAGTGGTCCGTACTGGTCCCTACTGATCCGTACTGGTCCGTACTGGCCCATACTGGTCCGTTCTGGTCCGTACTGGTCCGTACTGGTCCATACTGGTCCGTACTGGTCCATACTGGTCCATACTGGTCCGTACTGGTCCGCACTGGTCCATACTGGTACGTTCTGTTCCATAGTGGTCCGTACTAATTCGTACTGGTCCGTTCTGTTCTGCACTGGTCCGCACTGGTCCATACTGGTCCGCACTGGTCCATACTGGTCCGTACTGGTCCATACTGGTCTGTTCTGGTCCGCTCTGGTCCGTACTGGTCCGAACTGGTCCGTTCTGGTCCATACTGGTCTGTAGTGTTCCGTCCTGGTCCGTACTGGTCCATAGAGTTCCCTATTGGTCTGTTCTGGTCCGTACTGGTCCATACTGGTCCGTACTGGTCCATACTGGTCCATAGTGGTCCGTACTGGTCCGTCCTGGTCCGTATTGGTCCCTATTGATCCATACTGGTCCATACTGGTCCGTACTGGTCCGTACTGGTCCATACCGGTCCATACTGGTCCGTACTGCTCCGTTCTGGTCTGCCCTTTTCCATTCTGGTCCGTACTGGTCCGCACTGGTCCATACTGGTCCGTACTGGTCCGTACAGGTCCATACCTATCCATACTGGTCCGTACTGGTCCGTTCTGGTCTGCCCTTGTCCATACTGGTCCGTACTGGTCCGCACTGGTCCATACTGGTCCGTACTGGTCCGTTCTGGTCCGTACTGGTCCATCGTGTTCCGTGCTGGTCCATACTGGTCCATACTGGTCTGTTCTGGTCCGCACTGGTCCATACTGGTACGTTCTGTTCCATAGTGGTCCGTACTAGTCGGTACTTGTCCGTTCTGTTCCGCACTGGTCCGCACTGGTCCATACTGGTCCGCAATGGTCCATACTGGTCCGTACTGGTCCGTTCTGGTCCATACTGTTCCGTACTGGTCCGTTCTGGTCCGTACTGCTCCATCGTGTTCCGTACTGGTCCATACTGGTCCATACTGGTCCGTTCTGCTCCGCACTGGTCCATACTGGTACGTTCTGTTCCATAGTGGTCCGTCCTGGTCCGTACTGGTCCGTTCTGGTCCGCACTGGTCCGCACTGGTCCGTACTGGTCCGTCCTGGTCCGTATTGGTCCGTCCTGGTCCATATTGGTCCCTACTGATCCATACTGGTCCATACTGGTCCATACTGGTCCGTTCTGGTCCGCACTGGTTAATACTGGTCCATACTGGTCCATACTGGTCCGTACTGGTCCGTACTGGTCCATAGTGGTCCGTACTGGTCCATACTGGTCCATACTGGTCCGTACTGGTCCCTTCTGGTCTGCCCTTGTCCATACTGGTCCGTACTGGTCCGCACTGGTCCATACTGGTCCATACTGGTCCATACTGGTCCGTACTGGTCCGTACCGGTCCATACCAAACCATAGTGGTCCGTACTGGTCCGTACTGGTCTGCCCTTGTCCATACTGGTCCGTACTGGTCCGCACTCGTCCATACTGGTCCATAGTGCTCCGTACTGCCCCCTAGTGGTCCGTACTGGTCACTAGTAGTCCGTACTGGTCCGTACTGGTCGGTTCTGCTCCGTACTGGTCCATAGTGGTCTGTACTGGTCCATTCTGGTCCGTACTGGTCCATAGTGTTCCGTGCTGGTCCATACTGGTCCATACTGGTCCCTACTGGTCCATACTGTTCCGTACTGGTCCATACTGGTCCATACTGGTCCGTTCTGGTCCGTACTGTTTCATAGTGGTCCGTACTGGTCCGTTCTGGCCCGTACTGTTCCATAAGTGGTCCGTACTGGTCCGTTCAGGTCCGTACTGGTCCATAATGGTCCATACTGGTCCCTACCGGTCCGTACTGGTCCCTACCAGACCGTACTGGTCCGTTCTGGTACGTTCTGTTCCATAGTGGTCCGTACTAGTCCGTACTGGTCGGTTCTGGTCCGCACTGGTCCTCACTGGTCCATACTGGTCCTCACTGGTCCGTACTGGTCCATAGTGCTCCGTACTGCCCCCTTGTGGTCCGTACTGGTCCCTAGTATACTGTACTGGTCCGTACTGGTCCGTTCTGGTCCGTTCTGTTTTGCACTGGTCCGCACTGGTCCATACTGGTCCGCACTGGTCCATACTGGTACGTTCTGGTCCGTACTGGTCTGTTCTGGTCCGCACTGGTCCATACTGGTCCGTACTGGTCCGTTCTGGTCCGTACTGGTCTGTTCTGGTCCGCACTGGTCTGTACTGGTCCGTACTGTTCCCTATTGGTCCGTTCTGGTCCGTACTGGTCCATACTGTTCCCTATTGGTCCGTTCTGGTCCGTACTGGTCCCTACTGATCCATACTGGTCCATACTGGTCCATACTG